>NW_006239410.1:148774-175509 GCF_000226075.1 Solanum tuberosum | reverse complement strand
TATGCGAATTCTCTGTAACTTTCGGTCGACTTCTGCTTCATTTTCTCGAAGGAGTAGCGATCAGGAACGATCTCCACATTGTAGGCGAATCATTCGATGAAGTCCTTAGTGAAACGACCCCAAAAATGCCCAAAAATGTGTTTCGGAAACACCTATAATTGTAATTTCCATATATCTCAAAATCCGTGCATCATTTCGGAAATTCGACTTCATATTCTTATTCAGGGGGTCAAATTGAGTGGGAAATGAGTCTAACCCGAATTTTAGAACAACCGTATCAAAATTTGAAAATCGCAAAAAAATGCGATTTTGAGGGTCAACTTTAAAGGGGCATATCTCTCAGCACACAAGGAACTGGAAGGAGCTCAAACTATCAAAATTAAAGCTCTGTGAGTTAGCTTTCCAACGCAATTTGTTTCACCTCATTCCGAGTTAGGATGAAGGAGTTATGACCATTTTCGTAAAACCTGTCCGGCAGAAAATGCAAATTCCAGTAGCCGAAAACACTGTTCACCCGCCTCAATTTTTTTTCTAAGTGTTGGGACGTTTTTATAAAAAGGGGACATATCCATACTTAGTCATTTAACTTCAAAACATCCAAAAACTCTCTCTAAACCCTCTCCAAAAATTCCACCAAGATCATCAACCAAATTCAAGGATCCCAAGCTTTAATTCCGGATTCAAGATTCAATCTCAAGCAATTCTCCATTCCAATCTTCATCAAGAATTCTCCAAAGTTGAGGTATGTGGGTTGATTGTGGAAACCTTCCTTTCCACAAGTCCAACCATTTATCCTCTATTTTACTTCAAGTTTATGGGTCCTTATGATCATTTATGAACTCTTGAATTATGGAATTATTACTACACATCCTATTATGGTCTATTTTTGTATATTATCATGAAATGGAATGATTATATGATGTTTATGGTTTTCATGCCTCAATGATCAAATTATGAAGGTTGTTATATATGTATATATATATGTATGTTGTTGGTGGGCTGTTTTATATGGATTTTGAAATTGGTTGGACTTAGTACTCTTGAAGTACATGATTTCATTTACATGAACAATAGCCCACCTTGTGTTTGACAAAATGCCCATTTATAGAATTCTTAGGAAATGGAAGGTCCAATGTACGTCTTATGAATCGAATGGTTATATAATTATTGAAATGATGATGAAATGGACACATGTATATGATTTTCTCTATATACGTGTTGTGAGTCGACCAAGCCTAGTACGGGGGGTAGTAGGCCCGTATAACCGTATCGAGGGGTTGGTACCTTGGTTGCCTAGTACGGGGGGTAGTAGGCCCGTATAACCGTATCGAGGGGTTGGTACCTTGGTTGCCTAGTACGGGGGGTAGTAGGCCCGTATAACCGTATCGAGGGGTTGGTACCTTGGTTGCCTAGTACGGGGGGTAGTAGGCCCGTATAACCGTATCGAGGGGTTGGTACCTTGGTTGCCTAGTACGGGGGGTAGTAGGCCCGTATAACCGTATCGAGGGGTTGGTACCTTGGTTGCCTAGTACGGGGGGTAGTAGGCCCGTATAACCGTATCGAGGGGTTGGTACCTTGGTTGCCTAGTACGGGGGGTAGTAGGCCCGTATAACCGTATCGAGGGGTTGGTACCTTGGTTGCCTAGTACGGGGGGTAGTAGGCCCGTATAACCGTATCGAGGGGTTGGTACCTTGGTTGCCTAGTACGGGGGGTAGTAGGCCCGTATAACCGTATCGAGGGGTTGGTACCTTGGTTGCCTAGTACGGGGGGTAGTAGGCCCGTATAACCATATCGAGGGGTTTGTACCTTGGTCCCTAGCTCGGGGGGTGGTAGGCCCGGGTAACCACATTGAGGGGTTTGTACCTCTTTCGCCTCTCCAAGGGGGTGGTAGGCCTTGGAAATACTATATTGATGGTCACTCACCACACTTGTGCTACGTCCCACTAAATATGATTTTTATGTAAGCGTCATTATATATATCATTTCATTAATGTGCTATCTATCGGGTATGATTATGCATTTTTCCTATGATGTCCATCTATTGTAGCATTGCATTGCATCCCATATACTTAGTACATTCAAATGTACTAACGCATACTCTATGCCTACATGATGTCACCATGTAGGGACCGGAGCACCGCTTGACCATCCTCCTCCGCGTGGCTAATACGATTTCCTATCAAGGTTATTGGAGAGTCCTCCATTCCGGGGACGTTGCTCATGATCTTTTGCTATGTATAAGACCTTTTTTTCTTTTCAGTTATGTTTGGACTATGAGGGTGAGCCCGGTAGTTTGTCTTGGCCCCCGCTAAGTACTCATGTTTAGAGGTGGTGTTGGACAAGTTGTGTATTATGCTTAAGCTTGACTCATCTATGGTATTTATATATCATTTCTTTTTTTTTTCTTGTTCCCTTAGTCCCGATTTCCCCCTTTGATTATACTTATTGCTTATGGTCATTTTAATTGCTTCCGCGACCAAGGATGTGTAATGATACGCTATGAGGCTTGTTTGGGGTTCCTTCGGGTTCCCCATTCGCCGGTCACGTCTAGGCCCTAGGCTTGGGTCGTGCTCTCTTTGAATTGAGCCAAAAGGCGGGTCAAGTCGGGCTCGCCGACCTCTTCATCGATACGCCGACTGACCATTTTCTCGCCAATCTAAATTTTCTGAACACTTCCTGCATTTAAACATGCACAATCAACACACCATTGTTTCCAAAAGCAAAATAAAGCATTTAGAACCTTGGGTTGCCTCCCAAAAAGTGTCTTATTTAACATCGTGGCACGACGCAAGTCTTTACTCACTCACCATCGATTAGGTTGGCCCTAGTCCTAATAGGTAACCACAATAGTTCGTTTGAGTGAATAGGAGGCACCGCATAATTCAGGAGTCTCTTGATCAGCTGGATCGATCCAGAGTGAGAGCCAACCATTTGATTCAACACTTCAATACTCTCCGTCATCTCTTCCAACATTCGATCTTGTTCGGTGATCTTTTGGAGATTGATTTGAAATTTGTCCTCGACACGATTGTTCTCCCTGTCTCTAGACTGCTTCCTCTCGTGAGGAGGTATGTACCTCCCTTGACTATTGCACTGGTTTTCCACCTCTATTATTTTGGTGGAGAACTCATTCAACTGAGTTACCAGTGCGGTTAACTCGAAGTTCTTCTCAACTTCTTGGCTCGTCTCAGCTGAGTTGTCACCATTTCCCCAAGCCATGCTTAGGGTACCTACCTACATCAACAAATTCAAAGAAAAACAAAACTAAAAATAAGGTTAGTAAACTATGATTATTGAAAGAAGAATTCGACTTAAACCAAAAACTTTCACGTAACACCATTCCCCGGCAACGGCGCCATTTTGATGTTTGCTTAATCAACGACACAACTTCCGATGCAAGTGTCTACGATTGTACAATAGTATAATAATACAACAAAGGTAGGGGTCGAGTCCCAAGGGAGTGGGCGTGAAAATTAGTGTTTAAGCGCAAATGTGCTAAAGCTAATCGTAGCTAAATATTTTAACGATTAAAACCATTGTAGGTTAAAGGGGAACACAAGAGTGTCACTTAACAATGGGGGTCTTTGTCACTAGTAAATAACAACAATAAAATTAACAAAGATTTCCAGGAATGAGAGGGGATTCTTGGGTTGTGACCGGAATACGGGTTAATCTAAATTATTGGGTACATGCTTTCGATAGAAATTTGTAGAGTAATAGTGACTAGGCTAAACTATATGTGGGAATAAATTCTCTCTCGAGCAACTTACTCCATTTCATATGGGTTCCTCTCGGACACCCACTTGCCGCATGAAGACCAACCAACGCCTTACCCCACTCACTCTCTCGAGATGAGTGTTAGTATATGGGACTAGGGCTCACCCTCTTGGGCTGAACCTCATGTCGACCCACTCATTAGACCATCAGTCTAGTGGTCTTGGCTTCGCGACCTCTCTCTTGAGCAAGCCGAAAACACATGGGTGGTTTGTATTTTCAACTACAAACCCATTAAATTAAACCACAACCACTATGTGAAATCACCATTAAAATACATCTAACCTATCAGCAAGCAAGACCCAACAACAATCTTAACCCATATTCGCTAAATCACACCCCAATATTTGGGGTTTTTAGCCACACATGAAGAAATAGAAATTTATACCTTCAATGATGTTGAAATCAAATGGGTATGAAGATTTAAGTCTCAATTTAAGCAAGGAGTGAAGAATCCAAAAGACCCGCTTCCAAATTGAAAGAGATGAACCATCTTCTTTTTTGGGTTTCCAAAACCCTCTCTAAAACTTGAGAGAAACTAAGAAAGCTAAAGTAAAAATTACAATAATGTTCATACTCTCCTCTCTCCTACTTAAAACTAGTAAAGAGTTTTGTATTTATAGACTTCAGAAAATAGTTCTGGCGGATCGCTCGGAGAGGTTAGTCGCGAATGTCGAATGACTCAGCGATTCGCTCTTCTTCTAGTTCATTGATGTTTGTGCTTTTCCTTCAGCATCTGTACGTTCTGGATCATTGGGCGGTATACTTCTTCTTCGCGAAACTGATCGACGTAGCACTAACTACTCCTTTCATCGCCTTTTCGATCCTTTTCCTTCAGGGCTTCTCATACTAGAACAAAGGGCAAAGTGCGTCCCTTCGGCGAATCTCCAAGCATGCTTGGCGATGATCAGGCTTCAACTCCTCCGTTCTTTTCAGCTATTTTATTCCTTTTTGCGCCTAAGTGTATATGCTTCCACTAAAACTTTAAATACCTGAAACATAAGTGTTTTCATCAGATATTTAGACTAAATAAGCATTTGAGGACACAATTTCTATAAAAATATAGCCCTTAATGAGTCCAATTTGTGGACTCATCACTTCGCACCTAGGTAGGCTAGGCTTATTGATTGAGTAGTCTTAAATATGTGATCATTGCGTAGTATATTGTTAATTGATGGTAGAATTCATGTGTAGGCTTTCATACATCGAGAAAGGGGATTGTTGTACTTGTATTCCTAGTTCTTACATAAGATGTGTACCATAAACAGAAGCCTCGTCCTGTGAGCTAAGGGTAGATGATGGTTTGATTTCCTGTTTGTGTGATACATGTTGGTTAATTGCTTCATTGTATGCATGCATGTATGAGAAGAAGGAATGAAAGTCCAATCTAATGCAATGAGTATATGTATATGAACAATTACATGCCATGAACCCATTACTTGATTGATTGACTATGAGCATTATTCATTATGGGTGTGATTACGATTGTGGTTGTGCTGACTGGATCGAGTGTCACGTTCTGACACATATATTTGATCAAGTATCACTTTTTGACACACATATTGGATCGGGTGTCACGTTTGGACACATATATTGGATCGGGTGTCACGTTCTGACACATGTATATTAGATCGGGTGTCACGTTCCGACACAATAATAGTTTGGGTGTGGGTTCTGTGAGAGAACCATTGGTGACTACTTTGGTCATATCTACTTGTCATGGATGTTGGGAATTAGTATGGTTCCCCTGAATGATAATTGAACTATGGATTATGTATATGTGTGTTTATTGTGTCGTTTTTACATGTTATATATCCCGTTACTGAATAAATCAGGAATAGTCAGTCCCAATCGGGATGTGTTATGGTAAGTGGAGACTAAGGATCCAAGTGTTACTATCGGGTATATTAAATGATCTTCTGTGTTCTTAAAGGTTGAGAAATGAGGTGGTGTTCACGTCATAAATGATAAGTAGCTAGGTATTAACTTAGAAGGGGATTCGTATTGAAAAGGTTAGCGAACCTTGATAGAATGTATTAGGGGGTTAAGGGTTGAGTGGTAATGTGGAAGAAGTAAGGGTATGTCATGAGTGGTTGGTACTGAATACATCCGGGAACTCCTCTAAGAGATAGAATGGTTACGCTAAGATCAAGGAATGAGTGAGTAAGGGCTTAGAGTTAAGTGTACTAGCATATTCTGAAGTATTCGGGATTGGTAAAGGCGGAAGGATAAATTGTGAGGAATGAACAGTCTTATTGCATGTTTCATGCTACTCGATTTCTTATATTATGCGGTGGGTATCAGGTTGACCGATGATGCCTACCAGTACTTGTGCTTTGTACTGATATTACTATTGTTATGCCTTTTTGGCATAGTCTGGTTGCAGGGTCAGTGTTATTTCATAGGTGAAGAGGAAGACAATCTCCAACAACTCCTATTTTCCTTCCATGTGGTGGGAGCTGCATCATTTGTTATCATGTGTATACCTTGTAATCTTAGAAGTTGTTTTACCTGTTTAGACTAGATCCTTGGGGAAGTTAATTACTTTACAAGTTAACTTTGAGTCGTTTAAAACTCTTATTTTTTAAACATTACATGAATTTCTTTTTATCTTCAGTTGTCTTAATTTTCTGTATTTTTAAAACATTTGGGAAATGAGGGTTCTCCCACTTAGGTGTTAGAGTAGGTGCCTGCACGCCCAGGTAGGTTCGGTAGTGACAATTTGGTATTAGAGCCCAAGTTACCAGTCTCCCAGTACAAGAGCAAATATGGACTAGACTCCTGCGGATTGTTGTGTTGATATCCACATCTAATCTTCAGGAATCTATGAAGCATTCTAGAAAGTCATTCCATTTCTTCACTCCATTCGTGCGAGTTGATGCTTGTGTTATGGGTTGATTCCAATTGGTATCTCCCGATTCCAACTGGTATCTCAATAAGGTGAACTGGAAGTCGTAGTCATGGCTTAATGGACACAAGCAAGTTAAATTGGAACTAAGAAGGTTCCAATTGTTATCTGGCCTAAGAGGCTGTATAAATATATGGACGATCAGTAATGGTCATCTATAGAGCGAACTAATTGATAATTTGGACTTGTTTGTGTGGTGTAGCTTGAAACTGTGAATGTATGTGTATTATTGTTTGAATAACTGTTGGTGTGTAATGCGTATTTACTTGGATGTTATGATGTGATTATGTGTACACTGTTGCCTGACTAGAGTTCGATGTGGGTAGTTTACTTTCCCGAATGTTCAAAACTGTGCGAGTTATGATTTCGTGAGTTTGTAAACTTGTTGTCGAAATGAGAGTCATCACTGGGTTAGGTGCAAAGGTCTAGATCAACTACGATGTGATTTGTAAATGAATTTTGGTTGTGTGTTTTGACCAAGTATGAGTGATAGACACACTTTTAGGATGTGCATGATTGTTGTGTTGGATTAGGGGGAAAGAATTACGGAGTGTATACCGTCGGTTTAACTCAGGGTGGATTATACCTATTCTAGCTAAGAGGATTAACCTAAATGATTAGTTATTACCTTAGGAGTTAATGAGAAACTCAAAAAACGGGAAGAACCCCAGGAAATTGTTCACCTGCGAACTGTTTTCGTCGGAGCCGCTAGTGCGGGATCATTCCCGCTAGGGAGAGATCTCTAGAGCGGGAATTTACCTGCCAGAGCGGGACAGGGCGAGACAGAATCTCAGTCCTATCTTCCATGTTTTTCCCTAGTTACACATATGGACCCCGAATTGTGCATGATCTAATTCCTACAATTCAATCACTACTCAATAATAGAATAATTATAATCACCTGGCATTTAACAGTAGCTGTGAAAAACAACAACAACCAGCATCCATGTACTTACAAAACGTAATGAAAAACAAAGAGAAAATGAAATATTGTTCATTACATCCCAAAAAAGGGCTAAAAACCAAATCAGGGTCCTTGGGAATGGGAAGTGTCAGTGCCAGACTCTAGGTCCAACGGGGGTATCACGCCAAACCATGCCTCTTTCAACCAAGGGAACTCCCGATAGTCTCTCAACTTGAGTCAGGGAATCTCCCTCTGGGGGCAACACAAGAAAAGATGACCTTAATGATCTTTCACATTTGGGCCATCAGACGATCCCTATTTATACTCGTCCTCCGCTCATGTCGCAACTCGCGGTGGAGAATCTCAACCTTGAGGGCAGTGGAGGGTGGAACTGAAGTGGTGCTAGCATAGGAGCTTTCCAATCTCCTCTGGTACTGGGTAGGGAAAGTGTCGTCGCTTTATCATCTTTCCCTCCTTCATCATCCGCCTCAACAGCCGCTTGACTGCTACTGACCATGTCTAGCTTCCTCCTCTTACTCCTGGAGGTGGAAGCCTGCCTAATCAAAAGAGGGTGAAAATGTGGATCCATGGGAAGTACCTCATCAGTGTCTAAGAGTAGCACCCTCGCCCTCTTGCACATCACGGTCACCAGTCCAGGAAGGAAGAATACATTCGTGTTGCCTCGGTGGAACATCTTCCACTCAGAAATGATCTATGCACCCACGTTCAGCCCAATCCCCTACATAGCACAAGGCACAACTAGAGCCCGAGGAAAGGTCATGTCGTATAGTTGCCTGACATGTGGATCCTTATGGAAACCAAGTGCAGCCACCTCTTAGCATCTGGTGACCAGTTAGTACTGGAGATGCCCTCAGTAGTAGCCTAGTAAACTCGCACCCGACGCGCAGGCTCAACAAGTGTATCCCGCAGCCAGCCCCAAATCCATATCCCTCAGCTTGGCCTCGTGCTCGGTCTTAGGAACCTCTAGCACCTCGAGTACCTAATTGATGAATTGAGTGCTCAGGGGGATGTCAACTCCTCGGATGTAAATGGTGGGGTGAGCATCATTCCATAGAAAACTATGTAGAATGGCATAGAACTCCCTCACCCAACTGGAACGCTCAGTAGGGGAGCCTCTGCTAGTAGACCCCAACCAAACTCCATCTGCTAGGCATGAAAGGCGGGCACTTTCTCGGCTAATCCCAACAAGTGAAAACCCCTCTCACGGTAGAACTTTTTGTTTCGGTGATCATGGTACCTCTCCTGACTTGCAGCATTCGAAAAATGGATGAAAGACATATTTTCCTCATTAACTCCAGCCATAATAGACAAGCCTGCAAAAATTCATGGAAGATACATGTTAGGACTCCATGTAATTAGTAAATGTCTGACTAAGGGAAAAGAAAAACTTTAATTTGAAGTGGCAAGGGGCCACTACCCTATTGAATCCTGCCACAGCGGCATAAATCCCGCCACAATGGGATGAAGGAGGCCGTCATAACAGGATGGAGGCCGCCATAGTGGGCTTCATCTGGGACGAACTTCAGGCGCGATCTTGCCCTCCCCCCCCCTTCACCCTGAAAACCTCATTTTTAATAGAATTCCAGCAGATCAGAATCTATAAAGTACCCTAGAACCTAGTTATGCAACTATTCTGGCAAAATAACCCTTAAATAATGTCTGAATCCATGTTTTACACCAAGAAACTATTCAACTTCCCCCAGCCATTTTAGAACCCTTTCGACCATATTTTCATGAAATCCTTATGCTCCGAATGTTGTGGAGACGTTGTGAAAATAAGGGAAGTAACTGTCCATGCTATGTTTTTCTAGCAAATCAGAAAACATATTTCAGAATTTTGAAAAATACCCTAAGGCTATTTTAATCAATCGCTTAACGTCATGCAACCGTAATTATGTATTGAAGTAAATAGTGTGAGAAACAGGAGCTTTACCTTAGAATTGATAGTCATAGTGAAGTGATTGAGAGGATTTTGGGTGTTTTTGAGTGAGAAAAGAAGGAAATGGGGAAACCATTCCCCTTCCCTCCCCTCTACTGTTTCCAATCTCCAACTACGGTGGGAGAGTCCCGCTCCAGCAGGATCCTGCTGCTCTGGCGGGATCAGTCCAGGCTATTTGGTGTATCTCTGTCTCCATGTGTTGCCGCATTTCCCTAACCGGTCCTTTGAGTGGAGAACCTTTTTCGTGCTTAAAACTTGGAAACCACTATCCTTGTGGTTTCGTAAATGGGCTGACTAGTTAGTGTACAAGTACTCCAAAACAGGCTCGTGCTTATCTTTTCGCTATTCATTCTGAGAAGAACAATGAGTAAATTGGTATCTATTGTAACTGTCACGTCTCGAGCCTACACCTCGGACGTGGCTGACACTTGAGAACCATTGCTGGTCCGAAGCGAACCCTTAGTCTGTCTTACTTACTCAGCGGAAGACTCTAAGAATTATTACAATGTTCAAATGCACTTACTTAATTATTTAATAAAATAACTTAGAATGTTTAAAAGTCAACATTCAACTTGTCCAAAATGGCAACTCAAGTTTTAACATATGAAATGATATAATGTAAAGATAACTGAACTACTAACTGTCTATGAAACTTCTAAAACAACGAGGGATTTCGGGACAAGACCCCCGATCATCTTAACAATGAAATACTGAAAGCAAAATAAAAGTAGTCCTCCGTAATGCTAAGAGGCTCACCAACTGACTCTGAGTCCTCAATTGGATCAACGAGGCGCTGGGTGATGATCTTGGTTACCTGTGTCTGCATCATAAGACGATGCAGTCCAATTGGCATTAGTACATTGAATGTATGAGTATGCGAGTTGGAATTCTAAACACAACTTAAGCTTGAAAAGAATTTGGAAGGAACACTTACCTTGGATTTACTCAACTCCTGAACAACTTAACTCATATAAAGCAATAAAGCACATGCAATATATATAAAGTTTGTAAAACAGTGGAAAACATCTTAGTTCGTTAAAGAAAATGCAATAACAAACTCAACTTTACTCATGTAATGAAGTAATATAGTTTATGTGGGAGTTTCTCTAACCAACAACCACCACTATGAGCCTAAGTGGTGATACATCATCTTGCCCATGCTGCCAGAACTGTCCTATACTTTGTCGTCATATAGAACGCCTTAACTTAGTAGATCCACTAGTCTATAATAAAAAGCAACGTTAGAAGTCATCTAAAAAGTATGATCCTTTACTACCTGTGATGGCTACATAGTTTATGGAAGCTTGAGTAAATATAAACTCTCATCCCCATATCGGTGCTCAATACTACTCCCAAAATATA
The DNA here is from genome assembly GCF_000226075.1 of Solanum tuberosum. Taxonomy (NCBI): domain Eukaryota; kingdom Viridiplantae; phylum Streptophyta; class Magnoliopsida; order Solanales; family Solanaceae; genus Solanum; species Solanum tuberosum. The sequence continues at coordinate 164,602 of NW_006239410.1, read as the reverse complement.
CTTAGCTCATATGATTTAAAATCAAAACTTCTTTCTTTGGTTTGAGATAATTACTCAAAACTTTAGCTTAAAAGCTCTCTTGGAAATCGGTGTTTCCCTTTCTTGTTCAAATGTGAAAACATTTTAAACTCTTGAGAATACTTACTTCCCTTATAGATTTTTGAGAAATGATCTCAACTCTTTACTCTTTGCTTAACTTGAAACTCAAGTCTTAAAATAAAGTTAAAACGTTTGTGAAAGACTTTTGAAAACTTTATAAACTTTTCTTGACTTGCTTCTTAACTTCTAGACTTGAGTCTTAACTTCCCTTGAATTGAATTATGAATTCAAGGTTCATGATCTCATGTTTATGGATGATTTCATGATGTTAAGATGTACCTAAGAGTGTTGGAAATCAACTAAGAAACATAGGTACATTGCTAAGGAACAAGTACAAAAAGATGGGGAACAAATGAGAAGAACTGACATCCCTAGCGCTCTGAGAGGCGCGGGGCACCAGCCCTCAACATTCAGGGACTGGTCTGGGGCGCGGTGGCTGGCACGACACCCCACCCAACCCCTATCCCTAGGTGTTTGACGACTTTTCTTCTCAGTTTTTCATCTCTAAGCCCTCTAAACTCAATTGGTTCTTTCCCCAAAGACTTAAAATCATTTATACCCTCAATATACATCAGATTCTACTAGAAAACACAACTAAAAACATGAATCAATATCAAGAAAACTCCAACAACACAACCCACAAGGATTCAAATGAACTTCATCAAGAATTCAAGGGATTTACTTTTGAATCTAATAAACTTTGCTGAATTGAATCATGATTGGCACGTGGATGTACTAACCCATTGTTACGTGGTATCACATATCTCGAAGGGATCACCCCTTGACGAAATCCACAAGCTAAACTTGAACGTTCTTGGCGATTTCTTGATTTTTCTTCTCCTTTCTCCTCTTTTCTCTTTTCTCCAAACTCTAGCGTGAACTTCAATTTTTTCTAAACTGACTAAAATCTGAATTTACCCCAATTAAACTCCTAAAAACAAATTAAAACAATTAGGTAAGGAAAAGACTAAAATACCCTTCCAAAATCCGGATTGGACTTTCCTTATTCGAACAACCCAACTTCCAAAGGGCATATCTCACTCATACAAACTCGGAATCATGCAAACTTGGCAGTATTAGAAAGATTATTCCAAGAGCTTTCCTACCATATCTGAAAGTACACCTAACTGATCAACTCAACTTGTTCTAATCTTAACAAAATTTCCAGATTTTCATTCTTTCCAAAAATGACTATTTCCAATTATGAACTCCTTCCTAGTTATTTAAATTTGTGAGACGTTACAATATCTCCCCCTTGGGAACATTCGTCCTCGAATGAGATTATTCTTACTAGGCTAAGGGTGTAACATGTAATATTCAGCTCAAACACCCAACAAGCAATGCAATTACAACACGCTAACTTATAAATAAAATCCAAGAAAAGGATTAGTACCTTAATTTGAAACTTCTCCGGATTCGAAGAGATGTGGATATCTTTTCTTCGTATCTTCCTCAGCTCCCCAAGTAGCTTCCTCAATAAATTGGTTCCTCAAAAGGACTTTGACTGATGCTACCTCTTTTGTTCTCAACTTGCGAACTTGGTGATCTAGAATCTAAAGAGGAATCTACTCATAAGACAAGCTAACCTTGATCCCAATATCTTCAGTTGGTATAATCAATGAAGGATTACCCATGCACTTCTTCAACATGGAGATGTGAAATACCGGATGAACCGCGGCTAACTCTTGTGGTAGCCCCAACTCGCAAGCTATATTACCAACCCTTTTCGATATTCTATAAGGGCCAATATACCGGGGACTAAGTTTCCCCTTCTTGCCAAATCTCATAACACCCTTCATGGGTGAAACTTTAAGATATACCCAATCATCTACATCAAACTCTAACTCCCTTCTCCTAACATCTGTGTAGGATTTCTGACGACTCTGGGCTGTTTTCAATCACTCTTAAATAACTTTTACTTTCTCAATAGCTTGACGAACTAAGTTTGGTCCTATTAACCCAGCTTAACCAACTTCAAACCATCCAATAGGAGATCTGCATCTTCTCCCATAAATAGCTACGTAAGGAGCCATCTGGATGCTAGAGTGGTAACTATTGATGTAAGAAACTCAATGAGAGGTAGGTTATCATCCCAATTACCCTTGAAATCAATCACACAATCTACCTTGATACCTCAAAACACTTTCTCCCCCTTGTTCAAAAGCCATCACTTTTTGCTTATGAATACTTGCCTTTAATTCAAGCAATAAAGGATCTTGGTCTTGCTTATCTTTTACTTCTGACACTAATGATGATTCAGACCCCATTCATCACCACTACTTCTCCTTCTGTGGAATCCATTAGACGAACTCCTAGCCATGCAAGTCTATGCACATCTTTTGCTAACTCTCTCATTTCTTCCTCAACATGAGTGGTACTACCCATAGACAACCTGCTTAAACCATCAGGAATAACATTAGCCTTACCTGGGTGATAAAGAATACTCATGTCATAATCCTTGAGTAATTATAACAACCTCCTTTGTTTGAGATTAAGCTTTTTCTGAGTGAACACATACTGAAGACTTTTGTGATCAGTGAATATATCTACATGAATACCATATAAATAATGATGCCATATCTTCAAATAAAATACTACAGTAACCAACTCTAAGTCATGGGTTAGGTAATTCTTCTCATGAACTTTCAACTGTCTGGAGGCATAAGCTTTAACATTGCCATTCTGCATTACTACGCAATTGAAACCAACTCTAGATGCATCACATACACCACTAAGCCTTTAGTAGCTTCTGATAAAGTCAAAACTAGGGCAGCGGTCAACCTCTTTTTCAATTCCTGAAAGCTTTTCTCACAAGCTTCAGACCATTGAAACTTTACTGTCCTCTGAGTTAACTTGGTCAAAGGGGATGAAATGGATGAGAACCCCTCTACGAACCTTCTATAATAGCCAGCCAAACCCAAGAAAATCCTAATATCAGTTGGAGTTGTGGTTCTAGGCCAATTTTGCACTGCTTCTATTTTTTGAGTAACAACTTTAATTCCCTCTCCAGACACAATGTGGCCTAAGAATGCCACAGACTCAAGCCAAAACTCGCACTTAGAGAACTTGGCATACAACTCTCTATCTTTTGAAGTATGGAGAACTATTCTGAGATGGCTAGCATGATCTTCTTGATTCCTCGAATAGATTAGTATGTCATCAATGAAGACGATAACAAACATATATAAATAAGGTTTGAATACTCTATTCATAAGGTCCATGAATAATGCAGGCGCATTGGTCAAACCAAATGACATAACTACGAACTCATAATGACCATAGTGGGTCCTGAATGTTATCTTCGTAATATCACATTCCCTTACTTTCAACTGATGAAAGCTTGATCTGAGATCTATCTTAGAGAAACAAGTAGCACCCTGAAGCTGATCGAAAAGATCATCAATTTTTGGAAGAGGATACTTGTTCTTGATGGTAACCTTGTTCAACTGAGGGTAATCTATACACATCCTAAGGGAACCATCTTTCTTTCTCTAAAAGATCTTTCAACTTCTCTTTAATCTCTTTCAACTTTGCTGGTTCCATTCTATATGGAGGAATAGAGATAGGACGAGTATCTGGAAGAATATCTATACCGAAGTTTATTTCTCTCTCAGGAGGGAATCTGGGAAGATCATCTAGAAAGACTTTTGGAAACTCTTTTACTACTGAAACTGACAGAATAGGAGGTATCTCAATACTAGAGTCATTAACTCGGACTAAGTGATAGACATACCCCTTGGAAACTAACTTCCTCTCCTTAAGGTACGAAATAAAATGACCTCCTGAACTGCTCTTCTATTTATAACTGGCTCACTAGGAAACTGGAACTTGACTACTCAAGTTCTACAATCTATTGATTCATAAAAGGCATGAAGCTAGTCCATACCTAGAATGACATCAAAATCTACCATGTCTAACTCAACTAAGTCAACCATGGTACTCTTGTGATAGACTCACCAACAGGTGTAGAAACATTGTAGGGCTCAAGAAGTTGCTCAGGAAGATTATCAAACTTATTTGCAACATAAGGGGTTACAAAATACAAACTTGCTCCTGGGTCTAGAAAAGCATAAACATAAAAAGTAAAGACTTTGATCATACCAGTGACAACATCTGGAGAGTTCTCTTGCTCTTGGTGACTAGCGATAGCATAAAGATGGTTTCCTTCTCCATCTGCCCCTAAAGTAGCTCATCTAGATGTAGCTCTATCTGGTGGAGCAATTGAAGATGATTGGGATCTATTGCCCCCATTACCATTACTATGTCTTCTCTAAGGACACTTTCTCATAAAATGACCGTTCTGGCCATACTTGAAGCAACTGGTGGAGTCATCACGACACATCCCTGAGTGGCTCCTACCACACTTAGCACATGCAGGAGTCTTACTACCCCTTTGTGCCTTACTACCTTGCGAATGCGTAGGTCTAGCTCTGAAGTTTTGAGAATTCTGACTGTTGTACTCATATTTGTTCCTTGGTTTAGGTGCACTAGCAGATGATGGAGCAAGTCCTTTCTGCTTATTTTGGAAAGAAGACCGGTTCAAATTACTCTTTTTCTTCCCGGATTCATTCCATGATGTCTTAGCCCTCTTATTCTCAAACTCTTCTCTATCCTTCAGTTGGTCCTTCTCAACTTGTTGCACATGGATCATCAGCCTTGCTATGCCCATGTAACCTATTAACATGGTTGCCTTACTTTCCTTACTTGACAGACGAGACAACCTAGCAAGAAATATATTCATCCAACTCCTCATGTCGGCAACCATCTCTTTGCTTCTCTTAGCTCACGGGGAAAGAAATGCCCCATGAAGGCACTCTCAACCATAGCCCAGCTCACAATCGGTTACGCGTAAGCATGAGTTAGAAAGAGACTTATAGAGATACACTATATGGCACGAAGTGAGTATGAAAGAAGTGAAGGAATTCCTAAATGTTGCAGCCTCCTAATTATAGATGTGGCGCACTGCACAACAATGACTAGGACTCTACAAACACTGTTTCATAGACTCCCAAGGACTCTTGAACTCTGTGCTCTGATACCAAGTTTGTCACTCCCCGAGCCTACAACTCGAACGTGGCTGGCACTTGAGAACAATTACTGGCCCCAAGCGAACCCTTGGCTTGGCTTAATTACTCAGTGGTAGACTCTAAGCATTATTACAATCATCATATACACTTACTCAATTGTATAATAAAATAACTTAGAATGTTGAAAAGTCAACATTCAAGTTAGCCAAAATGGAAACTCAAGTCTTAACATATGAAATGATAATGTAAAGACAATTGAACTACTAATTGTCTATGAAGCCTCTAAAACAACGAGGGATGTCGGTAGAAGACCCCCAATCATCCTAACAATAAAATACTAAAAGCAAAATAAAAGTAGTCCTCTGAAATGCTAAGAGGCTCACCAACTGACTCTGAGTGCTCAACTGGATTAACGAGGCACTGGGTGATGATCCTTGTTACATGTGTCTGCATCATAAGACGATGCAGGCCAACTGGCACTAGTACATTAAATGTACGAGTATGCGAGTTTGAAAGCTAAACACAACTTAAGCTTGAAAAGAATCTAGAAGGAACACTTACCTTGGCTTTACTCAACTCCTGAACAACTTAACTAAATATAAAGCAATAAAACACATGCAATATATATAAAGCTTGTAAAACAGTGGAAAACAACTTAGTTTGTTTAAAAAAATGCAATAACAAACTTAACTTTACTCATATAATAAAGTAATATAGTTTGTGTGGGAGTTTCTCTAACCGACAACCACCATTATGAGCCTAATTAGTGATACACTATCTTGCGCAGGCTGCCAGAACTGTCCTATACTTTGTCTTCATATTAAACTCCTTAAATAATTGGATCCACTAGTCTATGTTAAAAACCAACTTAATGAGTCTTCTAAAAAGTATGATCCTTTACTACCCATGATGGCTAAATGGTTTATGGAAACATGAGTTAATATGAACTCCTTGCCCCATATCGGTGCTCAATGCTACTCTCAAAATATACTTAGCTCATATTATTTAAAATTGAAACTTTTTTCTTTGGTTTGAGATAATTACTCAAAATTTTATCTAAAAAGCTCTCTTGGAAATCGGTGTTTCCCTTTCTTGTTCAAATGTGAAAACATTTTAAACTCTTGGGAATACTTAGTTCCCTTATATCTTTTTGAGAAATGAACTTAACTTCTTACTCTTTGCTTAACTTGAAACTTAAGTCTTAAAACAAAGTTAAAACGTTTGTGAAAGACTTTTGAAAACTTTATAAACTTCTCTCGACTTTCTTCTTAACTTTTAGACTTGACTCTTAACATCCCTTGAATTAAATTATGGATTCAAGGTTCATGATCTCATGTTTATGGATGATTTCATGATGTTTAGATGTACCTAAGAGTGTTGGAATCAACAAAGAAACATAGGTACATTGAAGAGGAACAAGCACAAAAATATGGGGAACCAAAGGGGAGAACTAGCGTCCCTGGTGCTCTGAGAGACGCGGAGCTCCTGCCCTCAACATTCAGGGACTGGTATAGGGCAAGCTGGCTGGCGCGACTCCCCACCCCTATCCCCAGGTGTTTGATGAATTTTCTTCTCCATTTTACATCTCTAAACCCTCTAAACTCAATTGGTTCTTTCCCCAAACACTCATAATCATTTATACCCTCAATATACATCAGATTCTAATCGATAATACAACTAAAAACATGAATCAATCTCAAGAAAACCCCAACAACACAACCCATAAGGATTCAAACGAACTTCATCAAGAATTCAAGGATTCACTTCCGAATCTAATAAACTTTGCTGAATTGAATCATGATTGGCGCGTGGGTGAACTAACCCATCGCTATGTGATCTCACATACCTCGTCGGGATCACCCCTTAACAAAATCCACAAGCTAAACTCGAACGTTCTTGACGATTTCTTGATTTCTCTTCTCTTTTCTCCTCTTTTCTCTTTTCTCCAAACCCTAGCGTGAACTTCATTTTTTTTTAAACTGCCTAAAATATGACTTTACCCCAATTAAACTCCTAAAAATGAATTAAAACAATTGGAAAAGGAAAATACTAAAATACCCTTCAAAAATCTGGATTGGGCTTTCCTTATTCGAACAACCCAACTTCCAAAGGTGATATCTCACTCATACAAATTTGGAATCGTGCAAACTTGGTGGCATTGGAAATATTATTCTAAGAGATTTTCTACCATATCTGTAAGTACACCTAACTCATAATGAGCTACGAGATATGGCCGTTTGATGTTGACCAAAAACTCAACTTCTTCTAATCTTAACAAAATTTCCCGAGTTTCATTCTTTCCAAAAATGACTATTTCCAATTATGAACTCCTTCCTAGTTATTTCAATTGGTGAAATGTTACTGTAAAGACCCGAACAGTCATTATTTAGGAAAGGAAAAATGTTGAAATAACTGGACCCCACCATCCCTCTAGAGCGGGAAGGATGTCGCTAGGGCGGTAGCGTTCCAGCGGGACAGGGAGTTCCACTGCAGGAAGGTCGGGGAAAAAAATAAAATTACGTGAAGTCTTATTTACTCCTCTTTCCTAAAACACCAAAAAGAGGTGAGGATCACTCCATAAATCCTCTAAAGGCTGCTCTAGGCTTAGGAAGGAAAGAGAAAGAGATTTCTAGGATAGGGTTATCGATAGCTTGCGGATTTCGGCAAAAATCCACTGTTTCACTGTCTGGAAGCCAAGATTGGAGCTACAATCCCTCTGCGACTGCTTGGCACCCCGGTAGGCTAGGTTTATTAATTGAGTAGTATTAAATTCGTGATCACTATGTAGTATATTGTTAATTGACGATAGAATTCATGTGTAGGCTTTCGTGCATCGATAAAGGGGATGGTTGTACTAGTATTCCTAGTTCTTACATAAGATATGTACCGGAGAAGGAAGCATCATCATGTGAGCTAGGGGTAGATGATGGTTTGATTACCTATTTGTGTGATACATGCCGATTAATTGCTTCGTTGTATGCATGCATGTATGATAATAAGGAATGTAAGTCAAATATAATGCAATGAGTTTATATATATGAACAATTACATGCCATGAACCCATTACTTGATTGTTTGACTATGAGCATTGTTCATTATAGCTGTGATTGTTATTGTGGTTGTGCTGACTGGATCGAGTGTCACATTTCGACACATATATTGGATCGAGTGTCACATTCTGACACATATATTAGATCCGGTGTCACATTCTGACACATGTATATTGGATAGGGTGTCACGTTCGGACACACTAACAATTTTGGTATGGTTTCCCTAAGAGAACCATTAATGACTACTATGTTCATATCTACCTGTTATGGATGTTAGGAATTAGTATAGTGCCCCTGAATGATAATTGAACTATGCATCCTGTATATGTGTGTTTACTATGTCATGTTTACTTTTTATATATCCCGTTACTGAATAAACTGGAGTAGTCAGTCCCAATCAGGATGTGGTATGGTAGGGGAAGACTAAAAATCCAAGTGTTACTATCGGGTATATTAGAGGGTTGTATTTGTTCTTAAAAGTTGAAAAGTGAGGTGGTGTTCACGTCATAAATGATAAGTAGCTAAGTATTACCTTGAAATGGGATTCGTATTGAAAAGGTTAGCGAGCCTTGATAGAATGTATAAGGGATTAAGGGTCGAGTGGTAATGTGGAAGAAGTAAGGTTATGTCATGAGTGGTTGGACGGGTTGGTAGTGGATACATCTTGGAACTCCTCTAAGAGATACAATGGTTACGCTATGATCAAGGACGGAGGGACTAAGGGTTTAGAGTCAAGTGTACTAGTATATTCTGAAGTATTCGGGAATGATAAAGGCGGATGGATAAAGGGTGAGGAATGAATAGCCTTATAGCATGTTTCCTGCTAGTCGATTTCTTATATTATGCGGTGGGTATCGGGTTGTCCGATTATGCGTACCAGTACTTGTGGTTTGTACTGATACTACTCTTGCTATGCCTTTTTGGCATAGTCTAGTTGCAGGGTCAGTGTTGTTTCATAGGTAAAGACGGTGACAATCTCCAACAACTCCTATTTTCCTTCCATGTGATGGGAGCTGCATCATTTGTTATCATGTTTATACCTTGTTAGAACCTCTTGTGCCTATTTAGACTAGATCCTTGGGGAAGGTAATTACTTTACAAGTTAACTTTGAGTCATTTAAAACTCTTATTTTATAAACATTACATGAATTTCCTTTTACCTACAGCTGTCTTAATTTTTCGCATTTTTAAAATGTTTGGGAATCAAGGGTTCTCCTACTTAGGTGTTAGACTAAGTGCCCGCACGGCCCAGTGGGTTGGGCTGTGACAGGTGATTTAGTTGATGAAGTGGCAACGGATGAAGTGGTAGTAGATGTAGTTGATAAAGTAGCAGTTGATGAATTGACAAGTTATTTATTTGATCCAATGGCAGTTGATGTTGTTGATAAAGTGGCAATTGATGAAGTGGAAGGTGCAGTTGATCCTGTGGCAGTTGATGTTGTTGATGAAGTGGTAGGTGCAGTTGATGAAGTGGAAGGTGATTCAATTGATGAATTGGCAGGAGATAAGAATGAAGAAGAGAAATAGATGATAGTGTTGAACATTCAGTGGATGTGACGAGTATAGTTATGGAACTCAATGGTGAGATTAATGGTGACGAGAAAAATAATTGAAGTGGTTTTTGAAGTATTGGTACTTTAAGACAATGGTTTTTGAAGTATTGGCATTTTTAAGACAATGGTTTTTGAAGTATTGGCATTTTAAGACAATGTTTTTTGAAGTATCTATATTTTAACAAAATGGTTGAAGTGGTTTGTTGTTTTGCTGTTTTGAGGAGAAAAATGTACATTTGAAAGATTATAGATGTTTTTGTATATGGTTGATGGTAGTTTTGAGAAACAATTTAACATATTTTATTATGAAGGGTTTTTAGATGTCTTAGGAATCTATGTTTTAATAGTATGTGATTTTTGCTTAACTTCAGTTTGTCACCATTATAAAGTAAAATTATTTAGTAGTCCATTATTGACAATAAAGTTGTATTTTAATACTATAGATTGCTATCACTGTTGATTTATAACATTATCGATCAAAAATAAAATATATAACAGTGCAATAAATAGAGAGAAATACTTTTATTTATTCAACAATACATTTCTATTACACATTTCAAAAAAGCAAACACCAAAAATAAACCACACAATATAGTTTTTAGGTGTTTTTCTTTTTCTTCTGCCAAAATCAACCTTTCTTTTAGTTGATCTTTATCTATTTCAGCATCTTTTAGCAATACTTTCAAGTGATTCCTCTGCTCTTCAGCTTCTTTTAAGAAAGTCATTAGATGATCCCTATTTTCTTTGGATTCAAGTAGCTTTTGACTATTTCAAATTTGGAGACACCTTAAAAATTTGATGGGCTACTCGTTGATGATTCATTTTCAAGCTACCTAAAAAATGAGCATATGCCAACTGCACAATTAAAGAATTGTTGACCTTGTAACGACTGGTTTCCGTCATTATAGAAAAGCCAACGGGGAAAAATTTTGGGCCGGAAAACTTTTTCGTAGCAACTTGGAATTTCCCAACCTAGTCCAGATTTGGATGACATCGGAGTCATTAAGGTGTAAGGAAATCTGGTAGCAATCGGTTGACTTATTTATGATTTTGATAACATGAATAGTTAGATAAGTCATTAAAGAATCCATACGGCTTTACATAATTGAATTCAGGTGAGTAGAGCTCCCGGAATCAATCTTAGCGTGAACGGTATTTTCTGTACGTCATTGGTTGAAGGTGTATTGTCAAATGGGGGTTTTGGAATTCTTTAAATAGATCACTGTTTCATGCAAGCCGCTTTGGCAGTAGTTTCGATCGCTCTGGTGGGGCCGCTATTGCGGGGTGAGGGCCGCTTTAGCGGGCCAGACGCGACTTAAGGTCGTAAATAAACCCCAAAAATGTTTATTATACAATGTTTTGACTTTGAGAGCTAGGAGACGAACCCATATGAGTTGTTGACCATTTCTCACCATTCTTGAGGCTAAAGGTAAAAATTTAACTCATCGAATCCATTTTTTGATCCGTAGAACGTAATCTAATGGGTAAATATCGATGTGGGAGGGTTTTGATCTAAAATCTATGATGGAAACAACCCTAATTGGGATAATTGGGATCAAGGGTTTCATCTAGGGTTCATAGAATTGTTAGTAATCCGAGTAATTAGTGATTCTCGTATTATATTGATTGTTTGTAGACCAAGAACAAGTGGAATGAATCCGGAAAGGGGAGGATCAAGTTTCTTAGGGTTTCAAGCTTGTATCGAGGTAGGTAATGGTTGTGATTCTATGATTGTGTGATGTATGTTTGTCTTGCTTCATTATGATACATGTATGTATGTAGATGTTGTATTATTGATCACACTTGTTGTAAATGAGGATATATGATTGTCGAATGTCATTGAATCATGGCTCGATTTGTATGATTATGAGAATGTACTTGTGTTTGCATACAATGTTTTGACTTTGAGAGCTAGGAGACGAACCCATATGAGTTGTTGACCATTTCTCACCATTCTTGAGGCTAAAGGTAAAAATTTAACTCATCGAATCCATTTTTTGATCCGTAGAACGTAATCTAATGGGTAAATATCGATGTGGGAGGGTTTTGATCTAAAATATATGATGGAAACAACCCTAATTGGGATAATTGGGATCAAGGGTTTCATCTAGGGTTCATAGAATTGTTAGTAATCCGAGTAATTAGTGATTCTCGTATTATATTGATTGTTTGTAGACCAAGAACAAGTGGAATGAATCCGGAAAGGGGAGGATCAAGTTTCTTAGGGTTTCAAGCTTGTATCGAGGTAGGTAATGGTTGTCGTTACGGCATAACTATTGGATCGGGTACCACATTTCGGTATGCTAACTGTTTGGGTTTGGGTTCCATGAGAGAACCAATGACTTGTCATAATTGTGTATCTTGAGAAAGATTAAGTTGTTCGTAAATGTTGATAATATTGTATATGTTCGATATATACATGTGATTATATTTTTGTATTCACTTGCTTATGTTACACTTAGTGGGATAGCTGCGTAATCCTACTAGTACACTATGGTTATGTACTGATACTGCACTTGCTCTTATTTTTGTTGAGTTACATGGCATCTTCAGGCGGCTATTTACAGACCTCGTCTAGAAAGATAAGTGATCGTTCGAATTCAAGGGGGAGCCAATTCTTCCAGGCTGCCATGAGTTCTCTTTCATCTATGTCCACATTTCAGACTTAGACTTTTCTAGTTAGTTATTAGTTTGGGGTTGTGACCCTTCTTGTTTTAGACTTCGGATTCATTGTTAGATGTCTCGGTTAAAATTGACTTTGAGGTTCTAGGTGTTACTTCCGTCATTTGTTTTAGTTGATAGACTTTTGTTTAGATTTTATGGGAACTCCCTAACTCTTTCCTTAGTATTTAACTTGCTTCCGTAACTTAAATGCTTTAATTTTTGGTTTAGTTTCTTGGTTTGGGTTCTAGTAGTGGTTCTCCCACCGGAGGGTTAGTGTGGGTGTCAATCACGACGGTCTGGGTCGTGACAAAGTTGGTATTAGAGCATATGTTCGTTCATCTCGATGTACCAAACAAGTCTAGTAGAATCTTGCGGAACGGTACGGGGATGCCTTTACTTTTCTTCGAGAGGCAATAGGACTTTAGGAAATCTCTTTGTTTGCTATTGTCTCATTTTGTGCTATAACTTGATTCAAACTGGTATTTGGCGATTCAAATTGGTATCTAACGTCCTCTCTTCTGTCCGCAGATGGTTAATACTAGGTTCAACAGCGTCAGGCCCGTAGCTCCCGTCAATTCTCCAGCTGAGGAATCTGTAGCGAGAGGTCATGGTCGAGGCAAGGGTAGATGAAGTGCTAATGGTAGAGGTCGTGGAAGAGTAGCGCCTACTGCGAATGGAGATCCTGTTGAGAATGTTCTTATGAATGAGAACCCTCATGCACATGCGCATCATGAGGAGATAAAGGAGAATGTTGATGTTGAGAATATTGAAAATGTTGAGGATGTGGGACAAGAGGAAGAGGTGCAAGCTGAAACTATAGGTATTCCTACCTTAGATCCAGTGTTGGCTTAGCAGATTATGTCGTTCTTGAAGGGGTTGGTTGGTCCTGGTGTTCTTCCCTCTGTTCAAGCAGCTCAGGCTCCTGCCCGTCCTTCTATTGCTAACAGTGCCCCTAAGAGGGGTAGAACGGGAGGTAATGATGCTTTCTTCCATCCATTGTTGGGTTCTGTTATTACTTGTAATGAGCATGAAATGTTGACTAAGTTTTTGAAGCTAAAGCCTCCTGTGTTTCTTGGTTCTGAGAATGAGGATGCTTATGAGTTTATCTTAGACTACTATGAGTGGCTTTATAAGTTGGGAATTGTTCATCAGCATGGGGTTGAGTTCGTGACTTTTCAACTTCAAGGTGAGGCTAAGCAGCTGTAGAGAGCTTATATGAAATGTAGATCTTCAACTTTACTTCCACTTACTTGGACCCAATTTCATGCTCTGTTTCTAGAGAAGTATGTACCTAGGACTTTGAGGGTTCACAAGAAGGATGAGTTCATGGCCTTGAGCAAGGTGGTATGATTGTGGCTGCTTATAAGGCCAAGTTCCATGCTTTGTCTAGATATGCTATTCAATTGGTGACAACTGAAGAGGAGAGGATCCGGTTATGTATTAGGGGACTAAGTTCTGAGTTGCAAGTATTATCTGTTCATATGACTTCTGCAGGGAAGAGCTTTAATGAGGTAACTGACTATGCTAAGAAAGTGGAGGGGGTGAGGCGAGACGATCATGCTACGGCATTGGCTAAAATGGCCAAAGACTAGGGTAATTTTCAAGGTTCTTACTCCAGGGGGTCCAAAAGACCACCGCTTGCAGCCAAGCCAATTCAGTCTGTAATGCCCGCCTCTACAGGTAATTATTCGCGAACTCCACCTCATAATTTGATTCAGGATAGCCAAGGAGTCGCACCTTCAGCGGGCAGTTGGCCATCTTTTGGTCGTACATGTTACTACTTTGGTGAACTTGGACATATAACAAGAGATTGTCCCCACCCACATGTGTTAGATTATGCGCAGCATCAGACTAGATCAGTGGTACACGTGAGAAATGGTAATTATGGTCGAGGGCGTCCACAAGGTGAGAGATGAGGTAGTCAGCGAGGCCGCGAAGGTAGAGGAAATGGTAACGTAGGCAGGGGTAACCTGCAACCAGGCAGGGAAGTGGTTCGTGAAGATAATAGGGCTCAGTGTTATGCATTTCCAGGGAAGAATAAGGTATAGACATCTGACACAGTGATAACAGGTAATATTCTTATTTGTGATCGGATGGCCAATATGTTATTTTATCCGGGTTCTACTTATTCTTATTTATCTATGCGATTTGCCTCGGAATTTGATATAATTTGTGATGTACTTAATGCCTCTATCCATGTTTCTACCCCAGTTGGAGAGTCAGTCATAGTCACCCATGTATATCATGCTTGTCCTATTTTGTTTATGGGTTTTCAGACTTGGGATGATTTGGTAATTTTGGATATGACTGACTTTGATATAATCTTAGGCATGACTTGGTTGTCCCCCCTATTATGTAGTGTTAAATTGTAATACTAAGTCTGTAAATCTAGAAATTCCGGAAAGTGAAAAATTAGAGTGGGAAGGGGTGTACAAGCCTAAGCAGGCTAAGATCATATCCTCCGTCCGGGCTAGGAAACTGCTAGAGCAGGGTTGTATAGCTTATTTGGCTCATATTTGGGATGTTGAGGTTGAGTCTATTCCTGTGGTGTCAGAATTTAGATAAGTGTTCCTACTGATTTGCCTGGTATGTCTCCTGATAGAGATAGAAATTTTTGCATTGATTTAGAACGTAGTACTCGCCCAACTTCTATTCCTCCATATCGTATTGCTCCAGCAGAATTAAGAGAGCTTAAGGCTCAAATCCAAAAGCTTCTTGATAAGGGATTTATTTGACCTAGTGCTTCCTTATGTGGTGCCCCAGTTTTGTTTGTTAAGAAAAATGATGGTAGTATGACAATGTGCATAGATTACCGGTAATTTAATAGGGTCACTATTTGAAACAAGTATCATGTGCATCGAATAGATGTTCTTTTTGACCAATTGCAAGGTGCATTAGGTTTCACCAAGATTGATCTAAGGTCTAACAACCATCAATTAAAAATTAGGCCCGAGGATGTGCCTAAGACGACGCTTAGGACTCGCTATGGGAACTCTGAGTTTTTAGTTATGTCTTCTGGTTTGACTAATGCGCCTGCAGCTTTCATGAGTTTAATGAATATGGTGGTCAAGCCATTTCTTGATTTTTTTGTCATAGTATTTAGTGATGATATTTTAGTCTATTCTAAATGTGAGGAAGAGCATGTCGACCATCTTCGCATTGTTCTGGGTGTCCTTGGGAAACAGGGTTGTATGCTAAATTTTTGATGTGTGAATTTTGGTTAACTTCAGTTGCATTTTTGGGGCATGTAGTTTCGAAATAAGGGGTAATGGTAGATCCTCAAAAGATTGAGGCGGTTAAGAATTGGGTTTGGCCAAGTTCTATGACTAAAGTTGGGAGTTTATGGGGATCGCTAGCTACTATCGTTGATTTGTAAAGAACTTTGCTTCTATTGCCACTCACTTGACAAATTTGACCAAAAAGGAGATTCCATTT
>NW_006239410.1:147647-148630 GCF_000226075.1 Solanum tuberosum | reverse complement strand
GATCTGAATTTGAGACAACGAAGGTGGATGGAGTTAATGAACACTATGATGTGACCATCCAATACCATCCGGGTAAGGCTAATGTTGTGGCAGACGCTTTGAGTCGAAAAATGATGAGTATGGGTAGTTTAGCTTGCTTAAGTGCAACCAAGCCACATTTAGCTAAGGAAATCCTGCAGTTGGGCATCTCTGAAAGAGGTGGGTTGTTAGCTAGCATTAAGGTGAGGACCACATTCATTGAAGATATGAAGACCAAGCAATTTGAGGATGAGAATTTGAATGAACTTAAGAAGAAGACTATGATTAGTAAGCCACATGAGACCACTCTTGATGCGGAAGGTGTGCTCAGTTTTAAAGGAAGAATTTGTGTTCCTCGAGTTGATGACTTGATTCAGAAATTGTGGGCAGAATTTCATGGTTCGCGATATTCCATACATTTGGGTGTGACCAAGATGTATCGAGATTTGAAGCGAATTTATTAGTGGCTGGGAATGAACAAAACCATAGCAGAGTCTGTGGCCAAGTGTCAAAATTGCCAACAAGTAAAGTATGGACATCAAAGGCATGCAAGTTTGCTTCAAAGAATGTCAATTTAGGAATGGAAGTGGGAAAGGATAGCCATGGATTTTGTGGTTGGTCTTCCGAAGACTTTTGGAAAGTTTGATTCTAATTGGGTAGTGGTTGATAGATTGACAAAGTCAGCCCATCTTATTTCGGTAAGAATAGATTATAATGCTGAACAATTGGCTAAGGTGTATGTGAAAGAGATAGTGAGATTGCATAGGATGCCTCTTTCTATCATCTCCGACCGTGGTACCCAATTCATATCCAAGTTTTGGAGGAAGGTATATGATGAATTGGGCACACAACTCACTTTTAGTACAGCCTTCCATCCACAGACGGACGGGCAGTCAGAGAGGACTATTCAAGTGTTAGAAGACATGTTGAGGGCATGTGTGATTGATTTTGGAGGGCATTGGGAT
>NW_006239410.1:146261-147461 GCF_000226075.1 Solanum tuberosum | reverse complement strand
TCTTAAGGTATCACCCATGAAAGGGGTGATGAGATTTGGCAAGAAAGGTAAGCTAAGTTCGCGATACATTGGTCCCTCTAAGGTTCTTGAATGTGTAGGACCGGTTGCTTATAGATTGGCTCTACCTTCTAATCTATCGGGTGTTCATCCGGTATTTCATGTGTCCATGTTGAAGCGATATCATGGTGACGGGGATTAAATTATTAAGTGGGACTCAATTGTGTTAGACAAAGACCTCCAATATAAGGAGGAACCGATTGCAATTCTTGATCGTGATGTGCGCAAGTTGAGGACCAATGAGATTAAGTCCGTGAAGGTTCAATAGAAGCATCGTTTAGTTGAGGAAGCCACTTAGGAGACTAAGAGCGACATGCGAGACAACTATACCCAATTGTTTGTCGAATCAGGTACTACTTCATTGTTTCTTTAAGCTATTTTCCTAAGTTTGTCACTCAGGGGCGAGCGATGGGTAAATTGGTATCTATTGTAACGACAGGTTTTCGTCGTTATAGAAAAGCCAACAAGGAAAAATTTTGAGTCGGAAAACTTTTTCGTAGTAACTTGGAATTTCCCAACCTAGTCCAGATTTGGATGAAATCGGAGTCATTAAGGTGTAAGGAAATCTGGTAGCAATCGGGTGACTTATTCATGATTTTGATTACATGAGTAGTTAGATAAGTCGCTAAGGAATCTGTACGTCTTTACGGAATTGAATTCGGGTGAGTAGAACTCCCGGAATCGATCTTAGGGTGAACGGTATTTTCTAAGCGTCGTTGGTTGAAGGTGTATTTTGAAAAGGGGATTTTGGAATTCTTTAAATAGCTCACTGTTTCGTGCAGGCCGCTTTGGCGGTGGTTTTGATCACTCAGGCGGAGCCGCTGTAGCGGGGTGAGGGCCGTTGTGGTGGGCCAAACGCGACTTAAGGTCGTAAATTAACACCAAAATCATTTATTCTGCAGTTTTTTCACTTCGAGATCTAGAAAATGACCCCATACGAGTTCTTGACTATTTTTCACCATTCTTAAGGCTAAAGGTAAGATATTAACTCTCCGAATCCATTTTTCGATCCGTAGAACATAATCTGATAGATAAATATTTATGGGGGAGATTTTTTATCTAGAATCTATGGTTGAAACAACCCTAATTGGGATAATTGGGATCATTGTTTGATCTAGGGTTCATAGAATTGTTAGTAATTCG
>NW_006239410.1:143345-146083 GCF_000226075.1 Solanum tuberosum | reverse complement strand
TTGCTTCATTATGATACATGTATGTATGTAGATGTTGCATTATTGATCACACTTATTGTAAATAAGGATATGTTTGTCGAATGCCATTGAATCATGACTCGATTTGTATGATTATGAGAATGTACTTGTGTTTGTAATTGTGGTGTGTTGAATGGATCGGTTGTCACGTTCCGGCATAACTAATTGGCATCAGTTGCCACGTTCCGACATAAATATGGGATCGGTTGCCATGTTCCGACATAAATATGGGATCGGGTACGACATTCCGGTATGCTAATTGTTTGGGTTTGGGTTCAATGAGAGAACCAATGACTTGTCATAATTGTGTATCTTAAGAAATGTTAAGTTGTTTGTTGTTCGTTGCTCGTAAATGTTGACAATATTGTATATGTTTGATATATGCATGTGATTATATTGTTGTATTGACTTGCTTATGTTACACTTAGCCGCGCGATCCTACCAATACATTGTGGTTGTGTACTGATACTGCACTTGCTCTTATTTTTGTTTAGTACAGGGCATCTTCAGGAGGCTATAGCCAGACTTCGTCTAGAAGATCAGTGATCGTTCGAATTCAAGGGTGAGCCAATTCTTCCGAGCTACCATGAGTTCTCTTTCGTCTATGTCCACATTTCGGACATACACTTTTCTAGTTAGTTATTTGTTCACTAGTTTAGGGTTATGACCCTTTTTGTTTAGACTTTGGATCATTTTTAGATGGTTTGGTACATTGACTTTCAAGTTCTAGGTGTTACTTCCACATTTGTTTTAGTTGATATACTTTTGTTTGGAGTTTATGGGAACTCTCTAATTCTTTCCTTAGTATTTAACTTGCTTCCGTAACTTAAATGCTTTAGTTTTTGGTTTAGTTTCTTGGTTTGAGTTGTAGTAGTGGTTCTCCCATCTGTGGGCTAGTGTGGGTGCCAACCACGACGGTCTGAGTCGTGACAGACCTGGATTTGTATCGGTGTGTGATGTCCTCAACGTAGCTGGACTACCATAATGACAATTGTAAGACTTTCTTGCATTGGATATTTGAGATAATTGAGACATTGTAAAAATGGAGGTGTTTGAGTTGTTTATGAGGGATTGCGTTTGTTTTATACAAAAAAATAACCAAATGTTACCGTTGAATCTGAAGTTGCAAAATTTGTATATCTAAATATTTATTGGATATCAAAATATATACTCTTTATACAATCGATACATATCTATGTGCGTGGTTTATGTATGACCAATGAGATATACACTCTGACATTAGTAAGGTATATTCAGATTTATATCTATGTTGAAGAATATCGAATTAAATAATTTAATAAATTATATATTTGAAATTTATCCAATTAAATAAGTTCAAACAAGTCATATGATCATGTAAGGATCTACATAAATTGGGGTGGTGATTAGGGATGTACGAGGAAGAGTTGTGGTTATACAATCAACATCCTTTGAACAATGTTTGAGAGGAACAATGTTTGAGAACATTGTTCAACATCCTTTGAACAATGTTTGAGAGGAACAATGTTTGAGAACATTGTTCAACATCCTTTGAACAATGTTTGAGAGGAACAATGTTAGGGATGTACGAGGAACAATGTTTGGGCCGGAAAACTTTTTCGTAGTAACTTGAAATTTCCCAACCTAGTCCAGATTTGGATGAAATCGGAGTCATTAAGGTATAAGGAAATCTGGTAGCAATCGGTTGACTTATTTATGATTTTGATAACATGAATAGTTAGATAAGTCATTAAGGAATCCATACGACTTTAAATAATTGAATTCAGGTGAGTAGAACTCCCGGAATCAATCTTAGCGTGAACGGTATTTTCTGTACGTCATTGGTTGAAGGTGTATTGTCAAATGGGGGTTTTGGAATTCTTTAAATAGATCACTGTTTCATGCAAGCCGCTTTGGCAGTAGTTTCGATCGCTCTGGTGGGGCCGCTATTGCGGGGTGAGGGCCGCTTTAGCGGGCCAGACGCGACTTAAGGTCGTAAATAAACCCCAAAAATGTTTATTCTACAATGTTTGGACTTTGAGAGCTAGGAGACGAACCCATCTGAGTTGTTGACCATTTCTCACCATTCTTGAGGCTAAAGGTAAAAATTTAACTCATCGAATCCATTTTTTGATCCGTAGAACGTAATCTAATGGGTAAATATCGATGTGGGAGGGTTTTGATCTAAAATCTATGATGGAAACAACCCTAATTGGGATAATTGGGATCAAGGGTTTCATCTAGGGTTCATAGAATTGTTAGTAATCCGAGTAATTAGTGATTCTCGTATTATATTGATTGTTTGTAGACCAAGAACAAGTGGAATGAATCCGGAAAGGGGAGGATCAAGTTTCTTAGGGTTTCAAGCTTGTATCGAGGTAGGTAATGGTTGTGATTCTATGATTGTGTGATGTATGTTTGTCTTGCTTCATTATGATACATGTATGTATGTAGATGTTGCATTATTGATCACACTTGTTGTAAATGAGGATATATGATTGTCGAATGTCATTGAATCATGGCTCGATTTGTATGATTATGAGAATGTACTTGTGTTTGCGATTGTGGTCTGTTGAATGGATCGGTTGCCACATTCTAGCATACATGGCTCGATTTGTATGATTATGAGAATGTACTTGTGTTTGCGATTGTGGTCTGTTGAATGGATCGGTTGCCACATTCTAGCATAACTAATTGGGATCGGTTGCCACGTTCTGGCATAAATATGGGATCCGTTGCCA
>NW_006239410.1:138313-143296 GCF_000226075.1 Solanum tuberosum | reverse complement strand
TGAACGTAATAATCACAAGTGGTCCTCTCATGGAACTCACACCCAAACTGTTAGTGTGTAGGAACGTGACGCCCGATCCAATATACATGTGTCGGAATGTGACACCCGGCCCAATATATCTGTCGGAACATGACATCCGATCCAATATATGTGTGTTTACTGTGTTGTAATTAATTGCGTATATTGTGTTTACTGGAGTAGCCGCGTGATCCTACCAGTACACCGTGATTTGTGTACTGATACTGCACTTGCTCTTATTTTTGTTGAGTACATGGCATCTTCAGGCGGCTATTTACAGACCTCGTCTAGAAGATAAGTGATCGTTCGAATTCAAGGGTGAGCCAATTCTTCCGGGCTGCCATGAGTTCTCTTTCATCTATGTCCGCATTTCAGACTTAGACTTTTCTAGTTAGTTATTAGTTTGGGGTTGTGACCCTTCTTGTTTAGACTTTGGATCATTGTTAGATGTCTCGGTAAATTGACTATGAGGTTCTAGGTGTTACTTCCGCATTTGTTTTAGTTGATAGACTTTTGTTTAGATTTTATGGGAACTCCCTAACTCTTTCCTTAGTATTTAACTTGCTTCCGTAACTTAAATGCTTTAATTTTTGGTTTAGTTTCTTGGTTTGGGTTCTAGTAGTGGTTCTCCCACCGGAGGGTTAGTGTGGGTGTCAATCACGGCGGTCTGGGTCGTGACAAAGTTGGTATTAGAGCATATGTTCGTTCATCTCGATGTACCAAAACAAGTCTAGTAGAATCTTGCGGAACGGTACGGGGTTGCCTTTACTTTTCTTCGAAAGGCTATAGGACTTTAGGAAATCTCTTTGTTTGCTATTGTCTCCTTTTGTGCTATAACTTGATTCAAACTGGTATTTGGCGATTCAAACTGGTATCTAACGTCCTTCTCTCTTCTGTCCGCAGATGGTTAATACTAGGTTCAACAGCGTCAGGCCCGTAGCTCCCGTCAATTCTCCGGCTGAGGAATCTGTAGCGAGAGGTCACGGTCGAGGCAAGGGTAGATGAAGTGCTAAGGGTAGAGGTCGTGGAAGAGTAGCGCCTGCTGCGAATGGAGCTCCTATTGAGAATGTTCCTATGAATGAGAACCCTCATGCACATGCGTATCATGAGGAGATAAAGGAGAATGTTGATGTTGAGAATATTGAAAATGTTGAGGATGTGGGACAAGAGGAAGAGGTGCAGGCTGACACTACAGGTATTCCTCCCTTAGATCCAGTGTTGGCTTAGCAGATTATGTCGTTCTTGAAGGGGTTGGTTGGTCCTGGTGTGCTTCCCTCTGTTCAAGCAGCTCAGGCTCCTGCCCGTCCTTCTATTGCTAACACTGCCCCCAAGAGGGGTGGAACGGGAGGTAATGATGCTTTCTTCCATCCATTGTTGGGTTCTGTTATTACTTGTAATGAGCATGAAATGTTGACTAAGTTTTTGAAGCTAAAGCCTCCTGTGTTTCTTGGTTCTGAGAATGAGGATGCTTATGAGTTTATCTTAGACTGCTATGAGTGGCTTTATAAGTTGGGAATTGTTCATCAGCATGGGGTTGAGTTTGTGACTTTTCAACTTCAAGGTGAGGCTAAGCAGTTGTAGAGAGGTTATATAAAATGTAGATCTTCAACTTTACCTCCACTTACTTGGACCCAATTTCATGCTTTGTTTCTAGAGAAATATGTACCTAGGACTTTGAGGGTTCACAAGAAGGATGAGTTCATGGCCTTGAGCAAGGTGGTATGATTGTGGCTGCTTATAAGGCCAAGTTCCATGCTTTGTCTAGATAAGCTATTCAATTGGTGACTACTGAAGAGGAGAGGATCCGGTTATTTATTAGGGGACTAAGTTGTGAGTTGCAAGTACTATCTGTTCATATGACTTCTGCAGGGAAGAGCTTTAATGAGGTAACTGACTATGCTAAGAAAGTGGAGGGGGTGAGGCGAGACGATCATGCTACGACATTGGCTAAAAGGGCCAAGAAATAGGGTAATTTTCAAGGTTCTTACTCCAGGGGGTCCAAAAGACCAACGCTTGCAGCCAAGCCATTTCAGTCTGTAATGCCCGCCTCTACAGGTAATTATTCGCGAACTCCACCTCATAATTTGATTCAGGATAGCCAAAGAGTCGCACCTTCAGCGGGCAGTTGGCCATCTTTTGGTCGTACATGTTACAACTTTGGTGAACCTGGACATATAACAAGAGATTGTCCCCACCCACATGTGTTAGATTATGCGCAACATCAGACTAGATCAGTGGTACACGTGAGAAATGGTAATTATGGTCGAGGGCGTCCACAAGGTGAGCGAGGAGGTAGTTAGCGAGGCCGCGAAGGTAGAGGAAATGGTAACGTAGGGAGAGGTAACCTGCAACTAGGCAGGGAAGTGGTTCGTGATGATAATAGGGCTCAGTGTTATGCCTTTCCAGGGAAGAATAAGGTATAGACATCTGACGCAGTGATAACAGGTAATATTCTTATTTGTGATCGGATGGCCAATATGTTATTTGATCCGGGTTCTACTTATTCTTATGCATTTATGCGATTTGCCTCGGAGTTTGATATGATTTGTGATGTACTTAATGCCTCTATCCATGTTTCTACCCCAGTTGGAGAGTCAGTCATAGTCACCCATGTATATCATGCTTGTCTTATTTTGTTTATGGGTTTTCAGACTTGGGATGATTTGGTAATTTTGGATATGACTGACTTTGATATAATCTTAGGCATGACTTGGTTGTCCCTCTATTATGTAGTGATAAATTGTAATACTAAGTCTGTAAATCTAGAAATTCTGGAAAGTGAAAAATTAGAGTGGGAAGGGGTGTACATGCCTAAGCAGGGTAAGATCATATCCTCCGTCCGAGCTAGGAAACTGCTAGAGCAGGGTTGTATAGCTTATTTGGCTCATATTTGGGATGTTGAGGTTGAGTCTATTCCTGTGGTGTCAGAATTTAGATAAGTGTTCCTACTGATTTGCCTGGTATGTCTCCTGATAGAGATAGAAATTTTTGCATTGATTTAGAACGTAGTACTCGCCCAACTTCTATTCCTCCATATCGTATGGCTCCGGCAGAATTAAGAGAGCTTAAGGCTCAATTAAAAATTAGGCCCGAGGCTGTGCCTAAGACGACGTTTAGGACTCGCTATGGGAACTCTGGGTTTTTAGTTATGTCTTTTGGTTTGACTAATGTGCCCGCAGCTTTCATGAGTTTAATGAATGTGGTGGTCAAGCCATTTCTTGATTTTTTTGTCATAGTATTTAGTGATGATATTTTGGTCTATTCTAAATGTGAGGAAGGGCATGTCGACCATCTTCGCATTGTTCTGGGTGTCCTTGGGAAACAAGGGTTGTATGCTAAATTTTTGATGTGTGAATTTTGGTTAACTTCAGTTGCATTTTTGGGGCATGTAGTTTCGAAATAAGGGGTAATGGTAGATCCTCAAAAGATTGAGGCGGTTAAGAATTGGGTTTGGCCAAGTTCTATGACTGAAGTTGGGAGTTTATGGGGATCGCTAGCTACTATCGTCGATTTGTAAAGAACTTTGCTTCTATTGCCACTCACTTGACAAATTTGACCAAAAAGGAGATTCCATTTAAATGGACTGAAAAATGTGAGGTTCGCTTTCAAAAGCTCAAGAATCTTTTGACCACCGCACCTATTCTAGCAGTACTGGTTGAAGGTAAGGATTTTATTATTTATTGTGATGGTTCACATTCTGGTTTGGGTGTTGTGTTGATGCAGGATAAGAATGTTATATCTTATGCATATCGTCAATTGAAGGTGCATGAGAGGAATTATCTAATGCATGATTTGGAGTTGGCAACGGTAGTGTTTGCTTTTAAGATCTGGCGGCATTACCTCTATGGTGTTAAGTGTGAGGTGCTTACTTATAATCGTAGTTTGCAACATGTGTTCACTCAAAAGGATCTGAATTTGAGACAACGAAGGTGGATGGAGTTACTGAACACTATGATGTGACCATCCAATACCATCCGGGTAAGGCTAATGTTGTGGCAGACGCTTTGAGTCGAAAAAACGGTGAGTATGGGTAGTTTAGCTTGCTTGAGTGCAACCAAGCCACATTTTAGCTAAGGAAATCCTGCAGTTGGGCATCTCTAGAAAGAGGTGGGTTGTTAGCTAGCATTGAGGTGAGGGCCACATTCATTGAAGATATCAAGACCAAGCAATTTGAGGATGAGAATTTGAATGAACTTAAGAAGAAGACTGTGATTAGTAAGGCACATGAGACCACTCTTGATGCGGAAGGTGTGCTCAGTTTTAAAGGAAGAATTTGTGTTCCTCGAGTTGATGAATTTATTAGTTGCTGGGCATGAACAAAAACATAGCAGAATCTGTGGCTAAGTGTCAAAATTGCCAACAAGTAAGGTATGGACATCAAAGGCCTGCAAATTTGCTTCAAAGAATGTCAATTTAGGAATGGAAGTGGGAAAGGATAGCCATGGATTTTGTGGTTGGTCTTCCGAAGACTTTTGGAAAGTTTGATTCTAATTGGGTAGTGGTTGGTAGATTGACTAAGTCAGCCCATTTTATTTCGGTAAGAATAGATTATAATGCTGAATAATTGGCTTAGGTGTCTGTCAAAGAAATAGTGACGTTGCGCAGGATGCCTCTTTCTATCATCTCCGACCATGGTACCCAATTCACATCCAAGTTTTGGAGGAAGGTATATGATGAATTGGGCACACAACTCACTTTTAGTACAGCCTTCCATCCACAGACTGACGGGCAGTCAGAGAGGACTATTCAAGTGTTAGAAGACATGTTGAGGGCATGCGTGATTGATTTTGGAGGGTATTGTGATAAATTCATACTTTTGTGTGAGTTCTCCTAGAACAATAGTTATCACTCCAGCATTGATATGGCACCATTTGAGGCACTCTATGGGAGGGGATGTAGATCACCCATAGGATGGTTTGAGGCTGGAGATGTGAAACCATTGGGAGTTGATTTAGTGAAGGATGC
>NW_006239410.1:135977-137803 GCF_000226075.1 Solanum tuberosum | reverse complement strand
ATTTGGCAAGAAGGGCAAGCTTAGTCCTCGTTACATTGGTCCCTTTGAGGTTCTTGAATGTTTAGGACCGGTTGCTTATAGATTGGCTCTACCTCCTAATCTATCGGGTGTTCATCCGGTATTTCATGTGTCCATGTTGAAGCGATATCATGGTGACGGGGATTAAATTATTAAGTGGGACTCAATTGTGTTAGACAAAGACCTCCAATATAAAGAGGAACCGATTGCAATTCTTGATCGTGATGTGCGCAAGTTGAGGACCAATGAGATTAAGTCCGTGAAGGTTCAATAGAAGCATCGTTCAGTTGAGCAAGCTACTTAGGAGACTGAGAGCGACATGCGAGACAACTATGCCCTATTGTTTGTCGAATCAGGTACTACTTCATTGTTTCTTTAAGCTATTTTCCTAAGTTTGTCACTCAGGGGCGAGTGATGGGTAAATTGGTATCTATTGTAACGACAGATTTTCGTCGTTATAGAAAAGCCAACAGGGAAAAATTTTGAGTCGAAAAAATTTTTCGTAGTAACTTGGAATTTCCCAACCTAGTCCAGATTTGGATGAAATCGGAGTCATTAAGGTTTAAGGAAATCTGGTAGCAATCGGGTGACTTATTCATGATTTTGATTACATGAGTAGTTAGATAAGTCACTAAGGAATCCGTACGGCTTTACGGAATTGAATTCGGGTGAGTAGATCTTAGGATGAACGGTATTTTCTGAGCGTCGTTGGTTGAAGGTGTGTTTTGAAAAGGGGGTTTTGGAATTCTTTAAATAGCTCACTGTTTCGTGCAGGCCGCTTTGGCGGTGGTTTTGATCACTCAGGCAGAGCCGCTGTAGCGGGGTGAGGGTCGTTGTGATGGGCCAAACGCGACTCAAGGTCGTAAATTAACACCAAAAACATTTATTCTGCAGTTTTTTCACTTCGAGATCTAGAAAATGACCCCATACGAGTTCTTGACTATTTTTCACCATTCTTAAGGCTAAAGGTAAGATATTAACTCCCCGAATCCATTTTTCGATCCGTAGAACATAATCTAATAGGTAAATATTGATGGGGGAGATTTTTTATCTAGAATCTATGGTTGAAACAACCCTAATTGGGATAATTGGGATCATTGTTTGATCTAGGGTTCATAGAATTGTTAGTAATTCGAGTAATTAGTGATTGTTTATTCATTCTCATATTATATTGAATGTTTGTAGACCAAGAACAAGCGGATCTAATCCGTAAAGGGAAGGATCAAGTTCTTAGGGTTCCAAGCTTGTTTTGAGGTAGGTGATGGTTGTGATTCTATAATTGTGTGATGCATGTTTGTCTTGCTTCATTATGATACGTGTATGTATGTAGATGTTGCATTATTGATCACACTTATTGTAAATAAGGATATGTTTGTCGAATGCCATTGAATCATGACTCGATTTGTATGATTATGAGAATGTACTTGTGTTTGTAATTGTGGTGTGTTGAATGGATCGGTTGTCACGTTCCGACATAACTAATTGGGATCGGTTTCCACGTTCCGACATAAATATGGGATCGGTTGCCATGTTCTGGCATAACTATTGGATCGGGTACGACATTCCGGTATGCTAATTGTTTGGGTTTGGGTTCCATGAGAGAACCAATGACTTGTCATAATTGTGTATCTTAAGAAATGTTAAGTTGTTAGTTGTTTGTTGCTCGTAAATGTTGACAATATTGTATATGTTTGATATATGCATGTGATTATATTGTTGTATTGACTTGCTTATGTTACACTTAGCCGCGCGATCCTACCAATACATTGTGGTTGTGTACTGATACTGCACTTGCTCTTATTTTTGTT
>NW_006239410.1:131328-135717 GCF_000226075.1 Solanum tuberosum | reverse complement strand
TTAGTATTTAACTTGCTTCCGTAACTTAAATGCTTTAGTTTTTGGTTTAGTTTCTTGGTTTGAGTTGTAGTAGTGGTTCTCCCATCTGTGGGCTAGTGTGGGTGCCAACCACGACGGTTTGGGTCGTGACAGACCTGGATTTGTATCGGTGTGTGATGTCCTCAACGTAGCTGGACTACCATAATGACAATTGTAAGACTTTCTTGCATTGGATATTTGAGATAATTGAGACATTGTAAAAATGGAGGTGTTTGAGTTGTTTATGAGGGATTGCGTTTGTTTTATACAAAAAAATAACCAAACGTTACCGTTGAATCTGAAGTTGCAAAATTTTTATATCTAAATATTTATTGGATATCAAAATATATACTCTTTATATGTGCGTAGTTTATGTATGACCAATGAGATATACACTCTGACATTAGTAAGGTATATTCAGATTTATATCTATATTGAAGAATTATCGAATTAAATAATTTAATAAACTATATATTTGAAATTTATCCAATTAAATAAGTTCAAACAAGTCATATGATCATGTAAGGGTCCACATAAATTGGGAGAGGTGATTAGAGATGTATGACGAAGAGTTGTGGTTAAACAATCAACATCCTTAGAACAATGTTTGAGAAAGCATAAGTATGTTGTGAGGATGTCACTTGTTCAAGCACATCCTTAGAACATAAGCATATGATCATGTATGAGTCTACATAAATTGAGGGTGGCAATCAACAAGTGGTTGAACAACTGACATCCTCACAACAAACTTGTGCTTTCTCAAGCATTGTTCTCTCAAACATTGTTCAAAGGATGTTGATTGTATAACCACAACTCTTCCTCGTACATCCCTAATCACCACCCCCAATTTATGTGGATCCTTACATGATCATATGACTTGTTTAAACTTATTTAATTGTATAAATTTCAACAATATAATTTATTATTAATTAATTATTGTCTTTTTTAAATTCTACTAGTTTTGATCTATATATAAGTGTCATATTCTAGTAGTTGCAGTATCGATAATGCTTTAACATGGATATAAACCCGAATATACCTTACTAATGTCACA
Organism: Solanum tuberosum; assembly: GCF_000226075.1. Lineage (NCBI taxonomy): Eukaryota > Viridiplantae > Streptophyta > Magnoliopsida > Solanales > Solanaceae > Solanum > Solanum tuberosum. The sequence goes on along the minus strand of NW_006239410.1, from coordinate 134,645 downwards.
GTGTAAGTTCCATTGGTCATACATACACTACACACATGGAGATGAATCATTTGTATAAGGGGTCTATATATTTTGACAACCATTAAATATTTCGATATACAAATTGTACAACGGTAATAAAAGTTCAAATTTCCTCTTTTTCAACGGTAACATCTGATTTTTTGATAATTCTTTAAGGGGTCGTTTGGTAGAGTGTATATTTGGATAATGTTTGTATTAGTCATTTTTGAATTAGTTATACTTAGATTATTTCCTATGGATAGTTTGATTTGGTGCATTAAAAATAGCATGCAAGATAATAATGATACACATGCATTAAAATACACAGCTTGAGATCATGACAATGATTTTAGAGCACTTCTTTAATCATTCTAATTCATGCATTAAAATCATTGCATCACGAATACCATGAATTTTCATATATTAATAATACACAGCTTAATAGAGAATGAGTGTACTCGATAATAAACATTAATAGATAGCGTACAAAATGTATGTCATCTTTTGATTGATCAATATTAGATCATGAGTAATTACGATAATAGCTGACACTAAATTGACCAAAATGCTAGCAGCAAAAAAATACAGTAGCTTGATTACAAAAAAAAAATTCAATCAATCTTGTTTAAGATTTGTTGTTGTTCACACATGTGGTCTCTTGTGTCCGGTTCCCTTACAAATTGAACATTTGTTCCTTATCTTGCTCTTGAAATTCTCACTGACGCCTTTGACACATTTTCTTCTTTTTCTTCCAAGCTTGGTATCAACAAGAGGCGGAAGAATCTTCACATCAAACAATTCTCCTGGCACACACCATTCCGACTCGAGAGGGACAATATTAATAGAATCCATGTATGCAAGAAGGTCTGCTTCAACTTTATACAAAAGCAAAGAGTACTCATAGATGCTCATACCATACACATTGTCATGATTCGATCGCAAAGCGGCCATCGCGTGAGCACAAGGTATCTTGACCAAGTCATATTTCCTACAAGAACATAACTTTTCCAGTAAGTTCACATTGGATGTAACACCTGCACCGAACACGATAAATTGATTTCCGTCCCCGGTTACATTCTCCATATACAAGGAGTCTCCCTCGATCATTTTTTTTTTTGTGATTTTTTTGGCAGCCGACAGCATTTGATTACCCATTCATTTGATGATATATTCATGCCTCTCCCTAAACAATTCTCCAAACCTTTTAGCAATCAAATTAAATATAGATGCCACATGATACTCTCTTTCGTCTATCAACGTAGCATTGAGTGAATCGGCGATATTTGTGGTCATCACATCATATCTATTGCCAGGGAAATGTGTCATGCTCCACTTCTCAAAACCAATATCGTCTCAAGGACGAGGGTTGCTGCGGGGCATTTTTTCTTGAATTCTACAAAATGATTGTTAAAATCCTCCAAAGAATAAGCCTTTGCCGCATTAGAGTAAACATAGAAGAAATATCCACAATAATGATTTACTTGGAGATTTTCACCAAGGTGCCTCATACAATATCCGTGCTGAGCATGAATGTAAACATTCACAATACCGTTGGAGATGTTGTTGTGTCTATCAGAGATAAAGCACAAATCTGGTTCATCAACCACAATCTCCTTCAACTTCTCAAAGAAGAAATCAAAGATGAATCATTCTCTTTGCCCACGACACAAAAACCTATTGGATAAGCATGATACTCTGTATCTTGTGCAACAGCCCTCAACAATACACCCTCGTATTTACCATGTAAATGAGTGTCATCGACCGTAATTACCTTTCTCATGTGGGCAAATACCTTAATACAAGCACCGAAGTCCAAGAAATAATATATGAACCTATGACTATCCTTGTTTACCATTAAGAGTCTCGAACATTTAGGAAAATGCCGGTAAGCATGAATAATCATTCTCCGCTATCCCTTAGACCATTTCCTTGGCAACCACACCTCCCTTCCAATATTTCCAATAGCTTGGACTACAACGAAAAGAATTAAACATAGCTCTTTGAATCTCTTAAACATTTGGACTCTTTCCATCACGATACATATTTACACAAAGTGAAGCAACGAGTTTAATTGAAATTTTTCTATGGTTATTGTTGGCATGTTCAACACCACAACTATGTTCGCCAATGTACTTGTAGATACGAAATCTATCAAAACACTCACATTTCCTCGCCCGCAACATTCATGCACAGTTGTGAGATACACATATAACCTTTAAGTATTTAGTACAATTCTTCACAGTAGCACAATCAAAACACTTCTTTGCCGCCGCATCGGCTAATAACAATTGCAACTCATTCTTGTTACTGAAAGTTTGATTTATGCATAAATTAGTTCCATCGGAGAAGGAATGGTTGAATTGTGATCCTACTTCCTGTATAACCTGTATTTCTTCACAACATTCGGGTATGGGATCTTCCGCAACTACTGGCTAATTTTCCACATTAATTGGATCATCATGTATATTCATTGAATGATCACCCAAGCTCTCATTTGAATTATCACTGAAGCCCTCCTTTGAATGATCACCCAATCTTTCATTTCCAATTGAATCATTGTCGTCGTTAGATGAATTTGTGTCACGCCCCGAGCCTACACCCTAGGTGGGACCGGCACTCGAAGACCATTGTTGGCCCCAAGCGAACCCTTGGCCTGGCTTACTTAACTCAGCGGAAACTTAACTCAACAGAATAACTTCATGTAATGAAAGGTCATAAAACCACCTAACTAATGAAAACTGGCCAAAAAGGCAACTCGAGTCTCAAAATAGAATATTTATATATATACACAGATGAGAGACTCAATACTAACTGACTAACTGTCTATAAAGCCTCTACAACACTGAGATGGATGTTGGGATAGACCCCGCAACATTCTAATAAAGCAAAACTAGGAACACAAAATAACAGAGTCCTCCGAAAGGCAAGGAGGCTCACCACTGACTCTGGAGTGCTCAACTGGATCAACGGCGTGCTGGATGCTGATCCTGGTTACCTGTGTCTGCATCATAATAAGATGCAGGCCAACTGGCATCAGTACATGGAATGTACGAGTATGCGAGCTGGAAAGCTAAACAACAACTCAATCTTGAAAGGAGTACAAAGGAACACTTACCTTGGCTCTGTTCCACTCATGAATAACCGAACTCAATATAAAGCAATAAGACACATGCAATATATAAAGCTAGTAAAACTCTTAAAAACATGACGTAAATATCATATTTATAATATCATGAAAATACCATGCTTCCTCTCAAGGTCTACTTGTGCAATGTATGAATGAAGTCCCATACCCCCATCCATACTAAGCAGAACCC
>NW_006239410.1:127710-131296 GCF_000226075.1 Solanum tuberosum | reverse complement strand
GAGAATGACCCATTAGATCCCATGCTGGCTACATGGTTCTTATGGAAAGTTGAATTAATATGAACTCAAGTCCCTAATTCGGTGCTCAATACTACTCCCAAAATTACTTTAGCTCATAAATGTTTTAAACACATCTTTCTTTAGTTTGAGATAATTGCTCAAAGCTTATCCCAAAGGCTCTCTTGGAAAACATAGTTCCTTTCTTATTCAAATGTGAAAACATTTATAAACTTCTTTGGGAACTAATAACTTTTGAGAAATGAACTCAACTCTATACTCTTGGCTTAACTTGAAACTTGAGCCTTAAAACGAAGTTAAAACGTTCAATAAAGACTCTTGAAAAACTTTAAAGACTTTCTTTGACTTGCTACTTAACTTCTAGACTTGACTCTAACTTCACTTGACTTTGATCCTAACTTTCCTCAAATTGGATTACGGATTCAAGGGTAATGATCTCATGTTTATGGATGAGTTTGTGATGTTTAGATGTACCTTAGAGTGTTAAAATCAACTAGAAAATATAGTTACATTACCAAGGAACATTTATGTAAAAGTGGGGAAGGAATGAGAAGGATTGGAGTCCTTGGTGCTCTGAGAGGCGCAGAGCGCCAGCCCTCAAGTTTCAGAAGTCCTGTTGGGTGCACTGCATGGCGTGCCGCCCTAAGGGTGGAACTTCAAAGCCCCTTTTGGGGTGCGCTGGCTGGCGCGACGCCCCATCCTTTACCCCAGAAAATCCGACTTTTCTCCTTAGTTTCTCCAACTCTAAACCCTCTCAACAACAAAGGTTCTTTCCCCAAACACTCATAATCATTAAAACCCTCAATATACAATAGATTCAACTAGAAATTCCATCCGGAAACACGTACCAAACCAACAAGAAACTTCAACAACACAACCACAAGAATTCAACAACCACAACCAATCTTTTCTCGGAATTAAAACAAGTATGGCGTGTGGGGGAATAAACCAACCCAACACTATGATCTCACATACATTATTAGGGATCACCTCCGACGAAAACCACGACGATCTTGACGAACTTTGCTTTTTCTTCTCTTTCTCCTCTTCTTTCTCTCTTCACTCACAACCCTAACTCTCACTTTTAAAAGGAAAAAAATGAATTAAAATCAGTCTAGGCCCTTAATATAACCAAAAGAAGTGGTTAGGGAAAAGACCAAAATACCCTTACAAATTCGGACTAAACTGCCCAACGTCCAAAGGGCATAACTCACTCGTACGAATTCGAAATCGAGCAAACTCGGCGGAGTTGGAAAGATCATTCCAAGGGCTTTCCAAATATAACTGGAAATACACCTAAATCATCTTGAGCTAGGAGTTATGACCGTGTGAATTTGACCAAAAACTCATTTTTTTCCATAACTAAATTTCCAGATTTTGAATTCTTTCCAAAAATGACTATTCCCAATTACAAGCTTGTTCGTAGCTATTTAAAATTGCACGATGTTACAATATCTCCCCCTTGGGAACGTTCGTCCTCCAATGAGGTTACTCTTACTAGGCTAAGGGTGTAACATCAAATTCAAACACCCAACAAGCAACCATGCAAACAACAACAACAACATTCTCACTATAATTTAAAGAGCACTAAGAAGGAAATTAGTACCTTGATCTGCATTTTCCTTTAGATTCAAAGAGATTTGGATATCTCTTCTTCATGTCCGCTTCAGCTTCCCAAGTAGCTTCCTCAACAAATTGGTTCCTCCAAAGGACCTTGACTGAGGCTACCTCTTTTGTTCTCAATTTGCAAATTTGACGATCTAAACTCTGAACAGGAATCTCCACATAAGATAAGCTATCCTTGATCCTAATACTTTTAGTTGGTAGGATCAATGAAGGATCGCCTATGCACTTCTTCAACATGGAGAGATGAAATACCGGATGAACCGCTGCTAATTCCTGTGGTAGCTCCAACTCATAAGCAACATTGCCAATCCTCTTGGCTATGCGGTAAGGTCCAATATACCGGGGACTAAGTTTCCCCTTCTTACCAAACCTCATAACCCCCTTCATGGGTGAAACTTTCAAATATACCCAATCATCTACTTCAAACTCTAACGCCCTTCTACTAACATCAGTGTAGGATTATTGACGACTCTTTGCCATTTTCAACCTCTCTTGAATCACTTTCACCTTCTCCATAGCTTGGTGAACCAAATCTGGTCCTATCAACCCTGCTTCACCAACTTCAAACCATCCAATAGGAGATCTACATCTTCTCCCATAAAGAGCTTCATATGGAGCCATCTGGATGCTAGAGTGATAATTATTGTTGTAGGCAAACTCAATGAGAGGTAGATGATCATCCCAACTCCCTTTGAAATCGATCACACAAGCCCTCAACATATCTTCTAAAGTATGAATAGTGCGCTCTGCTTGCCCATCAGTTTGAGGATGAAAGGCAGTACTTAAGTTCACCTTCGAACCCAAGCCTTTCTGAAAAGATTTCCAGAACTATGCAGTAAAATGTGCACCTCTATCTGAAATAATGGAGACGAGGAGTCCATGAAGTCTCACCACCTCTTGAATAAATAACCTGGCATAATCTTTTGTTGAATGGGTAGTCTTTACCGGCAAAAAATGGGCTGATTTTGTCATTCTGTCGACAATAACCCAAATAGAATCATGTTGTCTGCGAGACCTTGGCCACCCTATGATGAAATCCATATTGATCATCTCCCACTTCCATTTCGGAAGTTCTATCCTCTGAGCCAAACTTTCACCTGCTGGCAATTTGGACATTTAGCAACAAATTCATCAATGCCTTTCTTCATGCTATTCCACCAATAAACTTTTCTCAAGTCACGATACATCTTTGTGGAACCCGGATGAATGGAATATCTGGAGCTATGAGCTTCTTCCATAATCTTCTCTTGGAGTCCATCCACCATAGGTACATACAATCTAACTTGAAATCTCAATACACCATCTCCCCCTTGTTCAGAAGCTAATACTTTTTGCTTTTGAACATTTGCCTTCAACTCAAGCAAAATGGGATCTTGGTCTTGTTTCTCTTTCACTTCTGACACTAATGATGACTCGGCCCCGTTCGTCACCGCTATTCCTCCTTATGTGGAATCCATAAGTCTGACTCCCAGGTGTGCCAGTCTGTGCACATCTTTTGCGAACTCTCTCTTCCCTTCTTCAATATGGGTGGTGCTACCCATAGACAACCTGCTTAAAGAATCAGCAACAACATTAGCCTTACCTGGGTGGTAAAGAATACTCAGGTCATAATCCTTAAGTAATTCTAACCACCTCTTCTGTCTGAGATTTAGCTCTTTCTGAGTAAGCACATATTAAAGACTCTTGTGATCAGTAAATATATCAACACGCATACCATACAAGTAATGACGCCATATCTTCAAAGCGAACACTACAGCAGCTAGCTCTAAGTCATGGGTTGGGTAGTTCTTCTCATGAACTTTCAACTGTCTGGAGGCATAAGCTATAACCTTGCCATTCTGCATTAAGACACAACCCAAACCAACTCTAGATGCATCACAATACACCACAAAACCTTGAGTACCCTCTGGTAACGTCAAGACTGGAGCTGAAATCAACCTCT
>NW_006239410.1:127447-127593 GCF_000226075.1 Solanum tuberosum | reverse complement strand
TGGTCAAAGGAGATGCAATAGACGAGAACCCCTCTACAAACCTTCTATAATAGTCAGCTAAACCAAAAAAACTCCTAATATCAGTTGGAGATGTGGGTCTAGGCCAATTATTTTATGGGTATCAACTTTAATTCCCTCTCCAGACA
>NW_006239410.1:127055-127241 GCF_000226075.1 Solanum tuberosum | reverse complement strand
AAGACGATAACAAACATATCTAAATAAGGTTTGAAGACTCTATTCATAAGGTCCATAAATGCTAATGGTGCATTGGTCAAACCAAAGGACATGACCAAAAACTCATAACGACCGTATATGGTTCTGAAAGTTGTCTTTGTAATATCACATTCCCTTACTCTTAATTGATGATAGCCCGATCTAAGG
>NW_006239410.1:126628-126805 GCF_000226075.1 Solanum tuberosum | reverse complement strand
CTCTTTCAACTCTGCTGGTGCCATTCTATATGACGGAATAGAGATAAGACGAGTATCTGGAAGGATGTCTATGCCAAAATCTATTTCTCTCTCAAGAGGAATTCTGGGTAGGTCATTAGGAAAAACTTCTTGAAACTCTCTTACTATAGGAACTGACTGAATGGGAGGTATCTCAAC
>NW_006239410.1:126181-126272 GCF_000226075.1 Solanum tuberosum | reverse complement strand
TCCCCAACAGGTGTAGAAACACAAAAGGGTTTACAAAGTCTTTCAGGAAGAACATCAAACTTATTTGCAACATAAGGAGTTACAAAAGATA
>NW_006239410.1:125971-126151 GCF_000226075.1 Solanum tuberosum | reverse complement strand
ACATCAAAAGCAAAGACTTTGATCATACCAGTGACAACATTTGGAGAATTCTCTTTCTCATGGCGACTGGTGATTGCATAGAGGCCGTTTGCTCCTCCGCATGTACTAGAAGTAGCTCCTCTTGGTGCCATCTTGTCTGGGGGAGCAACTGATGAAGTTTGGGCCCTATTGCCCAGATTT
>NW_006239410.1:124812-125941 GCF_000226075.1 Solanum tuberosum | reverse complement strand
AAGTGACCCTCTTGTCCACATTTAAAACAACCTGTCTGGCCATCAAGACATTTACCTGGGTGGGTTTTACCACACCTAGCACATGCAGGGGTCAAACTACCTCATTGTGCCACACTACCTGAAGACTGTACTGGTCTAGCCTTGAAGTCCTTCGAATTCTGGCCATTATGTACACCTCTGTATCTGGGTGCAAATGCCCTAGCAGATGATGGAGCAGGTCCCTTTGCCTTTGTTGAAAGGACAAACGGTTCGCATTACCTTTCTGCTGCCCGGACTCATTACCGGTCTTAGCTTTCTTATTTCTGAACTCTTCCCTGTCCCTCAGCTTCTCTTCCTCGACCTGCTGCACATAAACCATCAACCTTGCTATGTCCATGTCTCCTATAAGCATTGCAACCCTACCTTCCTTACTCGACAGACGAGACAGCCCAGCAACGAACAAGCTCATTCTACTCCTCATGTCTGCAACCATCTCCGGAGCATAACAGAATAGTTGGGCGAACTTTAACCCATAATCATAAGCACTCAAAGACTACTGCTTAAGTGTGAGGAACTCACGTACCTTGGCCTCTTTCAATTCTCAAGGAAAGAAACGCCCCAAGAAAGCTTCCTCACAACAGGCCCAACTCGCAGGTGGTGCATCCTCAGCTCTGCCCCCTTTCCACTGGTCGAACCAAGTTCTAGAAACATCCTTCAATTGATACGTAGCTAGTTCAATTCGCTCAGTATTTGCCACTTGCATCACATCAAAAATCTTCTTCAGCTCCTCAATGAAGTTCTCTGGATCCTCAGTAGTGCTCGAACCCATGAAACCTGGAGGATTCATCCCCAAGAACTCACGGATCCTTGAAGTGTCAGCTCCTTCATGTCGAGTTCCCCTTTGTTGACGTATCTAATTAGTTACAGCTTGACTCAGTATCCTAATTGCCTCTCTGAACTCAGCATTAGTAACCTCACCTTGATGTTGCACTCCCGGGGCATAAGGTAATTCTTGTTCCTCAACATAACGGCAAGCAGCACGCCCTCTGCCAACTCTTCGCGGAGGCATGATTATCTGAAAACATGCGCAAACAAGAATTAGAAAGAAACTTTTTAGAGATAAACTCTAACGCACGAGATGAGTGTGAAA
>NW_006239410.1:86300-124524 GCF_000226075.1 Solanum tuberosum | reverse complement strand
CCAACTGAATAACTTCATGCAATGAAAGGTCATAAAACCACCTAACTGATAAAAATTGGCCAAAAAGGCAACTCGAGTCTCAAAATAGAATATTTATATATATATATACAGATAAGAGACTCAATACTAACTGACTGACTGTCTATGAAGCCTCTACAACACTGAGATGGATGTTGGGACAGACCCCACAACATCCTAATAAAGCAAAACTAGGAACACAAAATAACAGAGTCCTCCGAAAGGCAAGGAGGCTCACCATTGACTTTGGAGTGCTCAGCTGGATCAACAGCGTGCTGGATGCTGATCCTAGGTACATGCGTCTGCATCATAAGAATATGTAGGCCAACTGGCATTAGTACATTTAATGTACGAGTATACGAGCTGGAAAGCTAAACAACAATTAAGCTTGAAAGGAGTACAAAGGAACACTTACCTTGGCTTTGTTCAACTGATGAATAACAGAACTCAATATAAAGCAATAAGACACATGCAATATATAAAGCTTGTAAAACAGTGAAAACAACTTAGTTCGTTAAAGATAAAGCAATAACAAACACAACTTTACTTATATATAAAAGTAATATAAATTTGGTGGGAGGCTCTTTAACTGACAACCACCACTATGAGCCCTAGTGATGATACAACGCTTTACCTCACGTTGCCCAAGGACCATCTGATACCTTGACGTGATATAGGACCTTACTTAACTTAGTGGTTCCACTAGCTTAACTTACGTAGATCATCTAAAAAGAATGACCCGTTAGATCCCATGCTGGCTACATGGTTGTTATGGAAAGTTGAGTTAATATGAACTCGCATCCCCAATTCGGTGCTCAATACTACTCCCAAAATTACTTTAGCTCATAAGTGTTTTAAACACATCTTTCTTAAGTTTGAGATAACTGCTCAAAGCTTAGCCCAAAGGCTCTCTTGGAAAACATAGTTCCTTTTTTATTCAAATGTGAAAACATTTATAAACTTCTTTGGGAATACCTAGTTCCCTAATAACTTTTGAGAAATGAACTCAACCCTATACTCTTGGCTTAACTTGAAACTTGAGTCTTAAAACGAAGTTAAAACGTTCAATAAAGACTCTTGAAAAACTTTAAAGACTTGCTTTGACTTGCTTCTTAACTTCTAGACTTGACTCTAACTTCACTTGACTTTGATCCGAACTTTCCTCGAATTGGATTACGGTTTGAAGGGTAATGATCTCATGTTTATGGATGAGTTTATGATGTTTAGATGTACATTAGAGTGTTAAAATCAACTAGAAAACATAGGTACATTACCAAGGAACATGTATTAAAAAGTGGGGAAGGAATGAGGAGGATTGGAGTCCTTGGCGCTCTGAGAGGCACGGGGCGCCAGCCCTCAAGTTTCAGAAGGCCTTCTGGGTGCACTGCATGGCGTGCCGCCCCAAGGGTGGAACTTCAAACCTCTTTTGGGGCGCGCTGGCTAGCGCGACGCCCTAACCTTTTCCCTAGAAAATCTGACTTTTCTCCATAATTTCTCCAACTCTAAACCCTCTCAACAACAAAGGTTCTTTCCCCAAACACTAATAATCATTAAAACCCTCAATATACAATAGATTCAACTAGAAATTCCATCCGTAAGCACGTACCAAACCAACAAGTAACTTCAACAACACAACCACCAGAATTCAACAACCACAACCAATATTTTCTCAGAATTAAAACAAGTATGGCGTATGGGGGAAGGAACCAACCTAACACTATGATCTCACATATCTTATTAGAGATCATCCCCGACGAAAACCACGACGATCTTGATGAACTTTGCTTTTTCTTCTCTTTCTCCTCTTCTTTCTATCTTCACTCACAACCCTAACTCTCACTTTTAAAAGGGAAAAACTTAATTAAAATAATTCTAGGCCCTTAATATAACCAAAAGAAATGGTTAGGGAAAAGACCAAAATAATCTTACAAATTCGGACTAAACTGCCCTATGCCAACAGCCCAACTTCCAAAGGGCATAACTCACTCATACGAATTCGAAATCGAGCAAACTAGGTGGCGTTGGAAAGATCATTCCAAGAGCTTTTCAAAAATAACTGGAAATACACCTAAATCATCCTGATCTAGGAGTTATGACCGTGTGAAGTTGACCAAAAACTCATTTTTTTCCATACTTTGAATTCTTTCCAAAAATGACTATTTCCAATTACAAGCTTCTTCATAGTTATTTCAAATTGCACGATGTTACAATTCGTTGGTTCAATTGGAGGCCACGCTTTGACGTTTATCCTCAATGTAGGCCAAGAGCCATCAATACCGATATATATCATGTACAAGCTCATATTTCTATCATTTTTCATGAATGTGGGATGTATTTTTACCGTCCCATTCATTTGATATCTAATCACCAAGTCATTTGGCTTGCAAGTTAACTCACCGACATCAATTATGCTCGCAATCATATCGTCATATGAACCATTGCGACGCAATGCAATGGGCACTGTCATCTTACTAAAATATTTCCAATTCTAGCTTTTGGGAGTTTCCTCCCATACTCCCATATAATCACCACCAACAACAACAAATTTAGGTAATGCCATTATAGACTACAAATATAGATACTAGATTACAATATCAGTCTTTAACAATCGATGAGGTATGAAATCCATATAAAAACGCGACTGAATGAGATTGGGGTTCAAAATTCAGCTCCTGCATTGGCAAAACATATTTTTAATGCTTTTAAACTACAGAAATGGATCTATTAACGAGTTAAGTGATTATGGAAGATTTCTCAAGTTTCTAAAATGTGGAATATACTTTTGAAGCTTGGTTTTAGAAAGAAAATGGAGTAAAAATAAAAATGGAGTAGGAGATGATGATGATTTTACCTTTGAAATGAATATTATTGCCGGAAACTCGCCGGAATCGACAAAATTAACAGCAACAAAAATGAGCTGCTTGTTTCCCGTTGGAGACTTTTTCTTTTTTCTAATATAATTTTTAACATTGGAAATAGATATATTATTCCATATTTGTTGGAAAAGAAGGGGGACCAAAGTGAAGGTATGGAAACTTAGGAGGGTGTTTTGTATGTCCCAAGTAGGGCACATGGATGATGTCATAATTAGTGGCTATACAACTAATTTTTCAAGACTTGTGACTTAATGTCACATTAAGTCTTGAGAGTGGCTATTTTGCCAGCTCTCCCTAGTAATTGAGTGAGTGGAGATAATTTGGTGTTGTACCCACCAACAAAACTTATTTTAGCCCATAGACACTCAATTTTTTTTTTTATTTATTTTGTAAGGTTAGGTTAAGAAAAAGTAAAAAAGTGGGGCTGGATTGTGGGATCGGGAACATTTTAATCACTTTAAAAACATGGGGTATAAAATACAAGTTTACAAAAAATACAACAAAGTCCTTTTTTATATTTATTAAATATTTCAACTTTTAAATTCATTTAATTATTCAACAATTTTTCTCTCTCTTCTCAACCTATCTTCTTCCCTATTTTCTTTAGTATCTCAAATAGTTGAAATTATTTTTTCTCCAATCTTCTTCCCAAGTCGAAACCTTCATCCTCTTGTGCTCAGGTAAGTTCATTTTTCTTTCCCGAACAGTTGTAGCTCCATTTTACTTTTTTTTTTTGTTACATTTTAGTTTAGTTGATTTTGATTTTGATTTTTTTAAATTGACTGTTCTTGATTAAATTGGTCAAAATTTGATATGTTTTGAGTTCATGTTCTTGATTCTGCATCTTTAATTATGTTTTACTTTTGATAATGGTTAGAAAATATTTAAACTTTAATATATATATTGTATATCGATTTTTCTTTAAAATATGTGTTTTAGTAGATGTTAATGGTGTTCTGATTGCTATATTTTGCATTCTCCCTTTCTAAAATTTCTGCTACTTGTTTTGCATGTTTGATAGAGTACTTTTTTATTTCAGTTAATAGACCAATGGTCGATAGATTGATCACTACAAATTTATTTTTGCTTATAGATTGTATAGTATGACTAAGATAGAAAATCATTAAAGAATAAGTTTCTACTGTTTGCATCATTAAGAAATGTAAAGCTGAAGAAGTTGACCACTTTAGAAAAATTATAATTGATCAAAAGCTCTATAATGATTCCAAGCAAAACTGTTTTGAATTCCTGAGACATTTGTCAAAGCATTTTAAATTCAATAAATAAATGATTTGTTATATGTTGTTACGATGTGCGAAAAACAAAAAAAAAGTTATATGACATCTAGTTCTAAGTGAAAGATAAGCCAACTTGTTTCAACTTAAAGAAATTTGTTTTGATTACAGGGTTGAATAGTTAGAATACACCGTGAATTAAAAATGAGCAAATTCCTTCAATATTGTGGAATTTTTTATTTCAAGGTGATCAAGAACATCACTATTGGAAGGTTGATAAGTTTGATCAAATGTAATAAATTAAGAAAGGAGCAAAAGTTGAAGTGTGTTTTAGTTTGGTTCGTGCACTCAGTGCTGCTGACAAGGGATTCATCGAAGAAAGTGGGTTCAAACCAAATCAAAATAGTGGTTGGTGTAAATTTCTTTGAGAATTATCCATTAGGAAAAGAGTAGTTTGGGCAAGCATTGAGTTGTTTGAAGAAGAAGATTGATTTGAACAAATATAAAAAAAAAAACTTTTAATAAGAAGAAGAATGCCTTATACGCTTTATTCAATTTCTAGGCATTTCTGGAACTTATTATCTATCATCTTATCAATTTAATATAAACGCATATCTGTTAATGCAGTATTACATAGACTCTATAAATTTATCTATTCTTCTATTGATTGCAGGGTTCGATATATGAGACATTTCCTAATCTTGAAAAGTATGCGAAAAAGTCATTAGATTCTCCTTTGCAGATTCCTCATTTACTTAGATGGAGCAACAACATAACGGAAGGCAACACATTCCTCGTTTACTTAGATGGAGCAATAGCTTTTTTGCATTGGATGTTTGAGATGCTTGACACATTGTAGTTATGTAAAATTGAATAAAAATTAAATCAATAAAATGAGGGAGTTAAAACAAAGATTACCTTCTTTTTTATATAAAAAAGAATGTCAGAAAATCATTAGGTTCTTCTTTGTGTATTCATCATTTATTTAGATAGAACGACAACATAACGAAAAGCAACTCATTCCTCGTTTACTTAAATGAAACAATAATTATTTTGCAATGGATATTTGAGGTGCTTGAGACATCGTAGTTATTTTAAATTGAATATAAAAAGAAGTCAATGAAATGAGGGAGTTAAAACAAAGATTGCCTTCTTTTTTATACAAAAAGTCAGATATTAGGATTAGGTGTAATTTGAGTTGTACTTTACTACCACTGCAAAAAGTGATTATTTAAATTTTGTTAGTATTGTACATCAATAAATATAATCAATTATTTCTCATGTGGCTGGTAGATGATGGATTGTATAGATTGACACTTCATCACTTATAATGTATATGCGGATTGGTGCAATGGTAAAAAAAATTAGTATATGAAAAAAGTACTGCATGAATTACATTATATTTTGGGACCATCAATTGATTAACTATAAATTATAAACTACACGCTTTATCAATAGTATAATGTATGAGTTTATAGCTCTTACTAGCATATTATCAAAAAAGGAAATAATTAAATTAATAAAAAAAAAAATTAGAAAATTTTACACAACTAAATGTGATTAAACAAATCATATGATCATATAAGAGTCCACGTAAATTGGGAACGATGATCAAAGATGTGTGAGGATATATAGTGGTTATACAATGAACATCCTCAAAATAATGTTTACTAAAGTACAAGTATGTTTTGTGAGGTATTTCATTTGTTCAACCACAACTCATCCTCATACATCTTTGATTATTATCTTCAATTTATGTGCACTCTTATATGATCATATGACTTGTTTTAACTCACTTAATTGTATAAATTTAATAATTTATTTTTTAATTAATTAATTATTCTCTTTTTAAAATTCTACTAGTTATGGTCTATACATATGTATCCTAACCTAGTAAGTTTATTATGGATGAAGATCTTAGGATAAACTTGACTATAAGAAGTCGAGTACCAAACTAAGCATAGTCTAGCCTATACTAAGACCTTCATCCATAATAAACTTACTAGATTATGATACACATGTATAAACTCTAACGAGTAGAATTTTAAAAATATAATCATTTATTAATAAATAATAAATTATTGAAATTTACACAATTAAAGAGTTTAAACAAGTCATATGATCATATAAGAGTCTGTATAAATTGGGCATAGTAATCATAGATGTATGAGAATGAATTGTGGTTGAACAAATGAAATCCTCGTAACATACTTGTGTTTAATCAACATAAGAGTCCGCATAAGGATGTTGATTGTTGTAATTACCCCCAACAAAAATTAAGTTAAGACCCAAACCATTCTTTATTTGTGAATAAGATCGTACTGGGTGATTATTAAATTGGCCATATGTGTAAAGGTCAATTCTTTAGTGTGGGATTGATTTTGGATATCAATTAATGTCACTAGAATCTCCTACCTCAAAGTTGAGTTGAAATTTTCCTTACCGATTAAGTTTTGATGTAAGATTCTACTTGGGTAAACTTCAAATGACCATATTTCTTAGAATATAAAGAGTTATGTGGCCCATAACCTATCAAATTAAAGTTATTTGAATCTTCTTTCCCACAACACCAATTTTACGTCAATCCGAGTTTTGAGTAAGGAGTTATGACCATTTTAGTAACTTGATACAGTGCAGTGACGAATTAGCCAACGGAAAATCATTCAAAATGGTCGTTTTTGTCTTTGTTTTACCTCTAAGATAAATCTAAACGAAATTCTTAACTAATTAGAGGTCCAAACTAATGAGATTTTCATCTCTTAATCTCTCATTCTCTTCTCTCTCAAACCCTGAGACAAAACTCCAACGAAAAATCAAAGTAGAGACTTACATTCAAGATTCTTCCAATCTTTTTCAAGATTCTTCTTCAAGGTAAGTTCTTCTCCAAGATTTTCATTCTTTCCAACTCAAATTTCTTCATACAATTATGAATCATTAATGAAAATTCTAATTCTTGGCCATAGAGAATTCAAGAAACTAATTCAAGAATCACAAGAAAGGTTTTCTTGATTGTTCTCCTTCAAGCTAGGATTTCAAGGCTTCTAATCAAGTTCTTCTTCAAGATTATTCAAGAACCTTGTTCTTCCAGGTATGTAAGGCTATCATAGTGTTGAACTAGTTCTTCCGCACACCCAACATCTACTTTCATATCAATAAAAGAGTAATCTAGAATTCTATCCCTATATTTGAGTATTCTTGAGATGAGTTGATTTTGAGTTCTTGAGTTCTTGATTCCTTTTTAAAATTCTATCCTAGTTATTGAATTGATAGATGTTATGGATTAAGATTCTTGAGTTGATTCCTTCATGTCTATAATTCAGCATGAACCCTATTGTCACGACTCGAGCTTACACCCTAGATATGGCCGGCACTTGAGAACCATTGCTGGTCCCCAAGCAAACCCTTATCCTGGCTGACTACAAGCGGAAGACTAACTTAAGCATACAAAGCTTAAAATAGCATAAAATTCATGAAAAACATAAATACAAGCTTTAACTCAAAAGAAAACTCTCAATAAAATAAATTATTCAACTCGCCATAAAATAGGCAACTTAAGCCTTTAAAACATTTAATAAAATAAATGAACAGACTTCTGAAACTCTACAGTCTATCTATGAAACCTCTATATGACAAAGATGGAAATCGGGACAAGACCCACGACTTCCTAACAACTGATATAACTTAAAAGTAAATGAAATCCTCTGGAAGCAAGGAGGCTCACCATAGCTAACTCGAACTCCATGTGGTATCAATTAATCTCCTGTTGATGACCCTGAATACATGTATGTGCATCATAGAAGGATGCAGGTCAAATGGCCCAGTACGTAGAATGTACGAGCATGTAAGGGGAATTCTAAAGCATAACATAAGCTTTAACAGGATAAAAAGGAAACATACTTACCTCTTCTCAACTCACTCAACTCAACTCAACTCAAATAAACATGGTTCAACTCAACTCAAGGAATACTCAGGGGTACTCAAAAGTACTCAAACATACTTAACTCAGAAGTACTCAACTTGAAATACTCAACTCATGATACTCAAGGATAAAGCAATAGTAAAAGATGCAATATATCTGGAAAGCTGTAAAACTGTAGATAACAACTCAATGTATTGAAAAATACAATAATACTCAGTGTGTATTTAAAAATACAATATAACTTTAGTGGGAGTTTCTCTAACCGACAACCACCACTATGAGCCTAAGTGATGATACATTATCTTACCAACGCTGCCAGAACTATCCTATACTTTGTCGTCATATAGAACGCCTTAACTAAGTGGATCCACTAGTCTATGCTAAAAAAGCACTAATGATTCATCTAAAAAGTATGATCCTTTCTGCCCATGATGGCTACATGGTTTATGGACACTTGAGTTATCTGAACTCGTCCCCATATCGGTGCTCAATACTACTCCCAAAATATAATCAGCTCATATTAGTTTTAAACAAACTCTTTCTTTGGTTTGAGATAATTACTCAAAACTTAGCTTAAAAGCTCTCTTGAAAATCGGTGTTTCCTTTCTTGCTCAAATGTGAAAACATTTTAATTCTTGGGAATACTTAATTAGTTCCCGTATAATCTTTGAAGAAATGAACTTTACTCTTACTCTTTACTCAACTACAAAACTTAAGACCTTAAAACAAAGTTAAAACGTTTGTAAAAGACTTCTTAAAAATATGGTTCATGCTGAATTATGGTCGTGAACGACTCAATGCAAGGTTTTCAATAACCATAGATAGAACTCAATACTTGGAACTCAAGATCTTACAAAGATACTACTCATTTCAAGAATGCACAACTCAGAGGGTTCATGCGGAATTATGAGCATGAACTACTCAACTCAAGGACTCAAGGATATTTCTCATCTTAAGACTGTTCGACTTATAAGGTTCATGCGGAATTATGGGAATGAACTACCAAACTCAAGGACTTCATGGGTAACATGTAATAGTCCCATGATTAGGAATATAATCTCGAAAAGGTTAGGAACTCGATACTGAAGACTTAGAACTTGAAGATACTACTCCTCTCAATGATTCTCAGTTTATGGAGTTCATACGGAATTTATGGCCATGAACTGCTCGACTCAAGAGTCTACATAATAATATGGAACTCAGGTAAATGAATCTTTTCATTCTCATACTTACTTCCCCAAAACTTAGCTTAAATCGATAGTTGATCTCAAAGGATTCACAATTGAACTCAAATATTCTTCTTGGACTATACTCTTGACTCTCTCTTGAATGTGAATTATGAATTCAAGTGTTATGGTTCATGATATGAAGGATCTAGGTGATAGTGTAGACTCATTAATACATTCTCCTCACTCTCATGCTCACTCTCATGAAAAGGAAATAAAGCAGCAACTGGAGGAGATAGAAAAGCCGACAAATACAAATCCAATTGAGTCACCATTTCAGCTTCTATACAAGAATAAGAGCGTCCTCAACGACCAAAAAGAAGACCTACATGGATGACTAATTTTGAGGTAACTCGAATTGATCAATCTAAAGATCCACTCATCCATTTTGCGTTATTTTCATATTGTGATCCTACCATCTTTGAAGAAGTTGTTAAAGATGCAAAATGGCTAAAGGCAATGGATGAAGAGATGGCAACAATTGCTAGAAATGACACTTGGGAGTTGACTGAGCTTCCAAAAAGGGATAAGACAATCGGTGTCAAGTGGATATACAAGAAAAAGATGAACAAGGAAGGTGAAGTCGAGCGACACAAAGTACGCTTAGTAGCTAAAGGCTATAAGCAAGAGTTCGGTGTAGATTACAGAGAAGTTTTTGCTCCAGTAGCACGACTTGATACTATCAGACTAGTGATAGCTTTGGCTGCTCAACACTCATGTCCCATTTTTCAAATGGACGTCAAATCAGCCTTCTTACATGGGGACTTGGATGAACAGGTATTTGTGGATCAACCTCCTGGTTATGTCAAGGTTGGAGAAGAACATAAGGTGTGTAAATTAAAGAAGGCACTGTATGGACTAAAATAAGCTCCACGAGCTTGGTATAGTCGTATAAATGCTTATTCTTCTAAGGAGGGATTTAAGAAATGTCCATATAAGCACACCCTATTTACAAAGAATTATGATAAAGGAAAAATACTCATTGTTTGTTTATATGTGGATGCTTTAATTTACACTGGAATGACATCTCCATGGTTGAAAGTTTTAAGAAGTCCATGATGGTGGAATTTGATATGAAGGATATTGGAATGATGCATTATTTTCTTGGCATTGAAGTTTTTCAATCTACTGATGGGATTTTCATCACACAAAAGAAGTATGCTCAAGAGATTTTGGATAGGTTTTAGATGAAGAGTTGCAATTGTGCCAGCAGTCCTACTGAGTTCAGTTCAAAGCTCACTGAAGAACCTGGAGGAAGAAGAGTTGAAAACACTCTTTACAAGCAAATAGTGGGCAGTTTGATGTATTTAATGGCCACAAGGCCTAATATTATGAATGTTGTAAGTCTTATTAGCAGATACATGGAAAGTCCGAAAGAGATGCATATTTTTGCCGCAAAGAGAATTTTTCGCTATTTGCAAGGAACTACTAATTATGGTATGTTCTACACGAAAGGAGAAAAAACAGACTCAGTTGGCTTTACTAACAGTGATTTTGCTGGAGATTCAGATGATCAAAAGAGTACGTCTGGTTATGTCTTTATGATGGGGTCGGGAGATATTTCATGGTCTTCGAGAAAGCAATCAATTGTGACTTTATCAACTACAAAAGCTGAATTTGTGGCAGCAGCAGCATGTGCCTGTCAAGCAATTTGGATGCGTAAGGTTCTTGAAGAAATTCATTTCAAGCAGAATGGCTCTACTACCATTTATTGTGACAGCAGTTCAGCAATAAGGCTCTCCAAAAATGTTGTTCAGCATGGGAGAAGTAAACATATTGATGTCAAATTTCATTTCTTAAGGGACCTAACAAAAGATGGAGTAATCGATCTCATCTTCTGCAGAAGTGAAAATCAGTTGGCTAATGTGTTTACCAAGTCTCTCAAATTAGCATCCTTCCTGAAGTTCAGAAAACAACTTGGTGTTTGCACTTCGGAAACTAACAGTTGAAACAAGTTGTTGATTGCAAGCAAGATAAACTGATAGTATGACTTTCAGTTTAAGGGAGGGATTGTTGGTTATTGTTTTCCTTTATTTAGTCGTTAGTATTTCAATTGACTTAGTCTTTACCAAGTAAGTAGTTGGTTGAATAAAGATAGCAGAATCCTTTTAGTTTGTTAGTAGTTGAGTGATAGTAGGAGTTAGTGCTACCTTATTTTAAGTTAGTAAAACTCTATTTAAAAATAGTTAAATTGTAGTAAGTCGACAGATGAAAATTTGTGCCTATTGAATAGAGTCCAAGTTTGTTCTCTCCAATTTTTAGTTTTCTGTTTTTCCATCAGAATCATAACTGATTATTGTCCTTCGTCGAAGAACTCTTCTACCTTGTCTTCTTACTTAATTGTTAGTAGCACTGACAGTTGGAGTACTTTGTGTCCGTCCCTGTCCAATCATTTCTAAAATGAAAACAAAGAAGCAATCATAACATTTATTCATAACCATTTAATAGGTGTTAAAAACATAGTTATTTCTATGTAAATCTTCTTTATTGGCCAAATTGAGAACATGGTTAAATATATCAAACAATATAAAATTTCCATTAAAGTCAAAGAATTCATCCTTTTATCTACTCCCACCATTCAACCTAGAAAACTCATTAAATTCATTAACTTCTTTTTACCTAAATTATGAACATAGGGTCTTTGCTACCATTTCAAACTCTCTTTATTAACTAGAAATGAGATATTTTGCTTTCTTACATTTTAAATAAAAGTAAATTATTATTTTTACAGATATCTACGTTTGAAAATGAAGCTCTTTTATGTATAAAAAAGTCACAAAACTAAATACAAAAACTGTAATGATGAACTAGAAAATAAATAGAAAAATATAGTCTTTGATACGAATAAAAAAAATGAAATTGTAATATGACCATCAATTGTACCTAATAGTTATAACAAAATTTTCTCAGAACCAAACCAAATATTCTTTGCACCTCTTTGAAAAATAAGAGATCCACTTCTATTGATGAATATAATATAATGATGTTCATTTTTATGTCAAAAATCATGTCTTTTGACTTTTATTTTAGCTTAAATGGCTTGTCCATATGACAAGTAGTTTGACTCAATTGATAACTTATTTATGATATTAAATTTCTTATATCTATTTTCAATAATCATTAATGATTTACTTAAGAAAAAACTATCTAATTGTACAAATATTTCTATCATATTTAGTATTTCTCCCTATAATTTAAAATAGTTACATAGTGTCACACTAATTAATAATTTCATACGAGATTTCAAGTCAGATACACCTAGATACATGATTTTAAAACTATAAGGAGAATTAGTAAATATGATAGAAAAGTTTATATAATTAGATAGGTTTTTCCTTAAGTAAAATCAATAATTATTATCTAAAATACATATAAGAAATCCAATATCATAAAGAAGTAATCAAATGGGTCAAACTACTTGTCATATGACCAAGCCTGGATATGCTATAAATAAAGGTGAAGATACATTATTTTTTACATAAAAATGAACATCACAATATTATATTCATCAATAGAAGAGGATTTCTTATTTGTCAAAGATGTGCCAAGAATATTTGGTTTGTTTCCGAAAAATTATTATTATTATTAGGTGCAATTGAAGGTCAAGTTACTATTTTTTTTTTGTTTGTATCAAACCCTAGATTTTTCTATTTATTTTCTAGTTTATCATTATAATTTTTATTTTTAGATTTATGACTTCTTTATATATAAAAGTTCTTCATTTTTAAACATAGATATCTGAAAAAATGTCATTTTCTTTTATTCAATATGTAAAAAGGAAAAATATGTCATTTCTATTAAATAAGGAGAGAGTTAAAAGGGTAGCAAAGATCCTATGTTCATACTTTAGGTAAAAAGAAGTTACTAAATTTGATGAATTTTCTACGTTTAATTGTGAGAGTAGATAAAAGGTTGAATGCTTTTTGACTTTGATGAAAATTTGATACAGTTTGATATATTTAACCATGTTCTCAATTTGGCTAATAAAGAATATTACATAGAAATAACTATTTTTTGAACACCTATTAATGGTAACGAATAAATGTTTTGATTGTTAATTTTTTTCTCATTTTGAAAATGGTCGAACAAGGACGGACTCAAAGTATTCCAACTGTGAGTGGTACTAACAATCAAGCAAGAAGACAATGTAGAAGAGTTCATTGATGAAGAAATATAATGAGTGACTCTGACAGAATTTTCTCTTATAAGAATAAGCAGATTATGATTTCAAAAGGTATAATTTCATATCTTAACAAAGGTGATAAGTAGTACGACAAAAAATATAATATATGAATCCATAAGATATGATTTGTATTGAAAAGGCAAGATTCTCTAAAGACTATAAACCTTATGATGTGCATACTCCACAAAACCAGTGACACCTTTTACAAATTCAGGCCTCAACCCCATTCGACAGAAATTAGTCATATTATACATCCATCTACACAAAGATCACAAAATTTAAATTTGTTAAACATTAAATTAAGTAATAATTATAGTCCTACAAATAAAATTGTAAGATTCTACTTGAGCATATACAATCCTAGGTCAGCATACCTTGGATCACTGGAGAGTCATAACCTCTATATTTGAGTGTTACAGAAATTAGTTATTCACTTATATCCTAACCAATGGGCAAAAGTCACTTTTTGTTTCTTTCTCTTTAACTTATTTGCTTATCTATCCAAACGATTATCTTTAGAAACTTATAAAAAGAGAGACATAAATATAACAAGAAACACTAAGCAACAGTAAAGTAAATTAACAATCTGGATTCTATCCACATATAGGCAAACAATGCTTGCAATAAATCAACAGAGAGAGTTTTCGGCAAATGATGCTTCAAATAAACAAACAATCTAGTTTAAAGATTTCTATTCCTGTTGATTGAAAGTAGTTATCCTCAAACTCAACACATGTGTACATGAGTATAAACCATGTCATCCAACAACTTAAACTATTAGAAAATAAACACTTCTATTTATACATATTAGAAAAATAAACACTTTTATTTATACATATTAGGTCTCATTATTAATCAATAGCTCAAGTAGAGAGGAGGACATGTATTCCATGTAATTTAAGTCATACACTAACAGAAGTTTCTAATTATCCATACTAGTATGATTCGTATATGCTTTGAAGCTTGAGAACTTCATGAAGAAAAATGAAAACTGCAATTGACTATTAATTCCCAAAAAAAAGGAAAAAAATTCTTCTAACTCAAAAATTGAGTTAATTAGCATCATTAAAGTTGAATGACACATTGTTGAAAAGGAATAGAATAAGGTTCTTTCTTAAGTGTAATTTTTTTACAGCATATGTGGAAATATATGGACCGTAGTTTTCCACCGATAATTGAGACAAACATTTGACAGTTAAGTTGGGACAAGAGCAGACTGAAGTCAACAACCTAGCACACATAGCAACTAGTTGGTTTATTGTATACCCATGGAGACCCAAGAGACGAAAGAGGAAATATTCTGCTAATTTCCGCAATTAGATGATAAGATAAAAAGATAACAATCAGGCATCACATCATTTGATTTTTGCTTGTAATTCCTAAATAAAAAAATGAAACTTTACCAACAAATTAAATGAATGAAATGAAAGTCTACAACTAAGTTTTAACTTTTAAGTGATTGCCGATGTGCCTTGTGTTGCTACACCTAAATTTTCCATTGCAGAGAGGAGGAGGACTATACTTTTTAGTTGGTTCTAATTAAAATATCTACAAAAAGTTGGATCCAATGAAACCAAGATCATTATAAGTTGATTTGTTTCATGAAAGACTGTGGCTTAAGCTCAGCATTAGAGAAGTATCTAGTATTCAACGTTTTCAATGCACCTTTCATAAGTTTGAACTTCCTTTTTTATTTGTTTTGTAGAGTTAGGTTAAGAAAAAGTGAAAAAGTGGGGTTGGGTAACTTCATCAAAGCCGAAGAATCCAACCTCTTATCTACTCCCACAATTCAACCTAGAAAATTCATCAAATTGGGTAACTTCTTTTTACCTAAATTATGAACATAGGGTATTTGCTACCGTTTCAAACTCTCTTTATTAAGTAGAAATGAGATATTTTTCCTTCTTACATTTTGAATAAAAGCAAATTATTATTTTTCAGATAACTATGTTTGAAAATGAAGATCTTTTATGTATAAAAAATTCACAAAAATAAAAAAAAAATTGTAATGATAAAATAGAAAATAAATAGAAAACACTAGGCTTTGATACGAACAAAAAAATGAAATTGTAACATCACCATCAATTATAACTAATAGCAATAACAAAAAAAAATCAGAACCAAACCAAATATTCTTGACACATTTTTGAAAAATAATAGATCTTCTTCTATTGATGAATATAATATAATGAGGTTCATTTTTATGTCAAAAATCATGTCTTTTCACTTTTATTTATAGCCTAACTGGGCTTATCCATATGACAAGTAGTTTGACTCATTTGACTACTTATTTATGATTTTAAATTTCTTATATCTATTATAGATAATCATTAATGATTTTACTTCAGAATAAACTATGTAATTATACAAACATCCTCTATCATATTTAGAGGAGGAGGACTATTCTGTTTAGTTAGTTTTAATTAAATAGCTAACGTGGATCCAATGAAACCTATATAACAACTCACAACGAGCTATTTCAGAAGTATGGTTACTTCTAAATATTGAAATTCATGTGCTCTATGCTCAAACAAAATGTGGGGAACTGGAAGTCCAAAATATAAGATAGAAACATAACAACAACAACAACAACAACAAAAATAATTTGATATTAATTCTTGCAAGCTACAATTACAACTTAAGCATACTAGACCTCCTCAATGAGGGGAAAACTTATTGGGACTACAGATGGTTATTATGATACAAACACTGGCCTATTCTTTATCTAGACTATGAAGCTCTTTCTACCTACAAATTTGAGAATCCTCCTGAGACGAAATATTATAGTTGAAACAAAATAATGAGTACGAATGCCTATTACCACAACTTTTCAGTGAATTAAAGAGAAGCCACCAGCAACCCGTAATGCCCCATATTCATACAAAACAAAAACTTTTAGGGACTAGTAAAAAAAAACTTAAGCTAAGCCATTACGAGACATAGCTAATAAAAATAATCTGCGAGATTCAGTTAATACAATATAGATACAAGGGTTACAAAACACATAAGCGTTAAGGCGTACCAATAGAACATAGAATCTAGGATGTTGATTCAGATAAAGAATATTCATCTTAAAGTCATTTTATTCTGAAGACACTCCTATTGCGTATCACTAAGAGGAGGTAATTATGGTGCCAACTAGGTGTTGATTTAAACAAGGAGATGACTGAAAAGATATTTTTTTATCTCACATTCAACTATTAATGTTTTATTCCATAACTAGGGCTCAAAACATTTCAAATTTTAAAAAAAAAAGCTCCAAAATTACCTGTTCGAAAATCGATAGAGAGAGTTCGATTCAAGAATACCGCTCGTTTGTGAAGAAACTAGGGCTTCAAACTAAGTGAGTGAGTGGAGATAATTTGGTGTTGTACCCACTAACAAAACTTATTTTAGCCCATAGACATTCAATTTCTTTTTGATTTATTTTGTAGGGTTAAGTTAAGAAAAAGTGAAAAAGGGGGGTTGGGTTTGTGGGGTTAGGGACATTTTCATCACTTCTAAAAACTTGGGGGAATAAATACCAGTTTACAAAAATACAACAAAGTCATTTTTTATATTTATTAAATATTTCCACTTTTTTAAATTCATTTAATTATTCAACAATTTTTCTCTCTCTTCTCAGCCTCTCTTCTTCCCAATTTTCTTGAGTATCTCAAATAATTAAAATATTCTTTTCTCCAATCTTCTTCCCAAGTTGAAACCTTCATCTTCTTTTGTTCAGGTAAGTTCATTTTTCTTTCTCGAATAGTTTTAGCTCCGTTTTATTATTTTTTTTTTGTTGTATTTTAGTTTAGTATATTTTGAATTTTTACAAAAATTTGATTGTAACTTCATCAAAGTCGAAGAATTCAACATCTTATCTACTCCCACAATTCAACCTAAAAACTCATCAAATTGGGTAACTTATTTTCACCTAAATTATGAACATAGGATATTTTCTACGGTTTCAAACTCTCTTTATTAAGTAGAAATGAGATATTTTGCCTTCTTACATTTTGAATAAAAGCAAATTATTATTTTTCAGATATCTATTTTTGAAAATAAAGATCTTTTATGTATAAAAAAGTCACAAAACTAAAAAAAATTGTAATGACAAACTAGAAAATAAATTGAAAAAACTAGGCATTGATACGAACAAAAAAATGAAATTGTAACATGACCGTCAATTATAACCAATAGCAATAACAAACTTCTCTCAGAACCAAACCAAATATTCTTGGCACATTTTTGAAAAAATAAGAGATCCTCTTCTATTGATGAATATAATATAATGAGGTTCATTTTTATGTTAAAAATCATGTCTTTTCACTTTTATATATAGCTGTAATGACCGGGTTCCATTGTTATAGAAAACCATGGGGACAATTTTTGGTCAAAATTTTTTTTCGTAGTAACTTGAAATTTCTCAACTTAGTCCAGATTTGGACAAAATTGGAGTCATTAAAGTCTAGAGAAATCTGGTAGCAATTAGTTGATCTATTTATGATTTTGATTACATGAGTAGTTAGATAAGTCGTTAAGGAATTCGTATGTCTTTAAGGAACTGAATTCGGGTGAGTAAAATTCCCGAAATCGATCTTAGAGTGCACGGTATTTTTTGAGCATCATTGGTGAAAGGTGTGTTGTGAAATGGTAGTCTTGGAATTATTAAAATAGCTCACTGTATCGTGCAAGCCGCTTTGGTGGTGGTTTTGGTCGCTCTGGCGGGGACGCTTTAGCGGGGTGAGGGCCGTTGTGGCGAGCTAGACGCGACTTAAGATCGTAAATAAACCTCAAAACGTCTTTGTTCTGCAGTTTTTAGTTTTTAGAGCTAAAAAACGAACCCCAGACAATTCTTGATAGTTTTCCACCATTCTTGAGGCTAAAGGTAAGGTTTTAACTCTCCAGATCCATTTTTTTATCTGTAGAATGTAATCTAATGGGTAATTATCAATGGGGGAGGGTTTTGATCTAGAATCTATGGTAGAAACAGCCCTATATTGGGTACTTGGGATCATAGGTATGATCTAGGGTTGTTAGAATTGTTAGTAATCCGGGTAATTAATGATTGTTTATTGATTTTCGTACTATATTGAATGTTTGTATACCAAGAACAAGCGGAACAAATCCGGAAAGGGAAGGATCATGTTTCTTAGGGTTTCAAGATTTTTTTTGAGGTAGGTGATGGTTGTGATTCTATGATTGTGTGATGTATGTTTGTTCTTGCTTCATTATGATACATGTTTGTATGCAAATGTTGCATTATTGATCACATTAAATGTAAATGAGGATATATGAATGATGAATGCCATGAATCATAACTTGTTCTATGAACTTGAGAAGATACTTGTGATTGTGATTGTGGTGTGTTGAATGGATCGGTTGCCACATTCCGACTAACTTGGATCGGTTTCCACGTTCCGGCATAATTATGGGATTGGTTACCACGTTCCAGCATAAACATTGGATCGGGTACCACGTTCCGATATGCTAACTATTTGGATTTGGGTTCTATGAGAGGACCAATCTTTTGATATAATTGTGTATCTTGAGAAATGTGAAATTGTTCGTTGTTCGAAAATGATGATGATATTGTATATGTTCGATATATGCATGTGATTATATTGTTGTAATGACTTATGTATGTTACGCTTAGTGGGATAGCCGCGTGATTCTACCAGTACACTGTGGTTGTGTAATGATACTGCACTTGCTCTTTCTTTGTTGAGTACAGGGCATCTTCAGGCGGTAATCGACATCAGTGATCATCGTTCGACTTCAAGGGTGAGCCAGCTCTTCCAGGCTGCCACGAGTTCTCCTTTCGTCTATGTCCACATTTTGGACTTAGACTTCCTAGTTAGTGGATTTGTTCATTAGTTTGGGGTTGTGACGCTTCTTGCTTAGACTTGTTGAACTTTAGATGTTTTGGTACATTAACTTTCAGGTTCTAGGTGTATTTTCCACATTGTTTAATTTTTAGATCTTTTGGAAGTTTATGGGAACTTCAGTTTTGGCTATTATTCATGCTTTCGTATCCTTCAATGTTTTTGTTTTTGGTTTAGTTGCTTAGTTTGGGTTGTAGTAGTGGTTCTCCCACTGGAGGGTTAGTGTGGGTGCCAATCACGACGGTGTGGGTCGTGACAAAGTTGGTATCAGAGCCTAGGTTGTTGATCTGATGTACCAAATGAGTCTAGTAGAGTCTTGCAGAACGGTATGGGGACACCTTTACTTTTGTTCGAGAGGCAATAGGACTTTAGGAAATCTCTCTATTTTCTCTTGTCTCCTTTCGTGCTATGACTTGATTCCAATTGGTATCTGGCGATTCAAATTGGTATCTACTCCTTCACTCTTCTGTCCGCATATGGTTAATACTAGATTCAATGGCATCAGGCTCGTAGCTCCCGTCAATGCTCCAGCTGAGAAATTTGCAGCGAGAGATCGCGGTCGAGGCAGGGGTAGAGGAAGAACTAGGGGTAGAGGCCGAGGAAGAGTGGCGCCTACTAGAGATGGGGTACCGATCAGAAATGCTCCCCAAAATGAGGCCCCTCCTATGCATCATGAACAGATAGAAGAGGATATTGAGGTTGAAAATGTTGAGGAGGTTGGACAAGAGGAAGAGGTGCAGGCTGAGACTGTCGGTGTTCCTCCCATAGACCCAGTGTTAGCTCAACATATCATGTCATTTCTGAAAGGGTTGGTTGGTCCTGGAGTGCTTCCTTCTGCTCAAGCAAATCAAGCTCCCTCTAATCCCCCTATTGCTAACACTGCTCCCAAGGTGGGTGGGACTAGAGGTAATGATGTTTTCTTCTGTCCTTTGTTGGGTTATGTTATGACTGAAAATGAGCATGAAATGCTGACTAAGTTTTTGAAGCTAAAGCCTCCTATATTACTTGGTTCTGAGAGTGAGTATGCTGATGATTTTATCTTAGACTGCTGTGAGAGGCTTCATAAGTTGGGAATTTTTCCATCAGCATGGGGTTGAGTTCGTGACATTTCAGCTTCAAGGTGAGGCTAAGTAGTGGTGGAGAGCTTATATGGAATGTAGATCTTCAAATTTACCTCCACTTACTTGGACCCAATTTCATGCTTTGTTTCTAGAGAAGTATGTGCCTAGAACTTTGAGAGATCGCAAGAAGGATGAGTTCATGGCTTTGGAGCAAGGTGGTATGTATGTGGCTTCTTATGAGACCAAATTTCATGCTTTGTCTAGATATGCTACTCAATTGGTGACTACTAAGAAGGAGAGGATCCGTTTATTTATTAGGGGATTAAACTCTGAGTTGCAGGTATTATCTGTTCATATGACCTCTGCAGGGAGAAGCTTTAATGAGGTCACAAACTTTGTGAAGAAAGTGAAGGGGGTGAGGCGAGACGGTTAGGCTAAGGCATTGGCAAAAAGGGCCAAGAACTCGATTAACTTTCAAGGTTCTTACTCCAGGGGGTCCGGAAGGCCAACGCTTACAGCCAATCTAATTCAGTCTGATATGCCTGCCTCTACAGGTAATTACTCAGGAAGTCCATCTCATAATTTAATTCATGATAGCCAGGGAGTCGCACCTTCAGCGAGCAACAGGCCATATTTTGATCGTACATGTTACAACTGTGGAGATCCTGGGCATATGAGGAGAGATTGTCCCCACCCATGTGTGTTGGATTCCGCGCAATAGCAGACTAGAGTAGTGGTACCTGCGGGAAATGGTAATAATAGTCAAGGGCATCCACATGGTAGGCGAGGAGGTAATCATCTAGGCCGCGAAGGTAGAGGAAATGGTAATGCACGCATAGGTAATGTGCAACCAGGCAGGAAAGTGGTTCGTCGAGATGATATGGCTCAGTGTTATGCCTATACGGGCAAGAATGAGGCAGAGGCGTATGACGCAGTGATCACAGGTACTATTCTTGTCTGTGACTAGATGGATAATGTGTTATTTGATCCGGGTTCTACTTATTCATATGTATCCATGCGATTCACCTCATAATTTGCTATGATTTGTGATATACTTGATGCCCATATCCATGTTTCTACTCCAGTTGGAGAGTTACTCATAGTCATCCATGTCTATCATGCTTGTCCTATTTTGTTTATGGGTTTTCAAACTTGGGCTGATTTTGTGATTTTGGATATGACTGATTTTGATGTAATCTTAGGCATGACTTGTTGTCCCCCTATTATGTTGTGCTTAATCATAATACTAAGTCTGTAACTCTAGAAATTTTGGGAAGGGAAAAATTACAGTGGGAAGGGGTGTACAAGCCTAAGCAACTTAAAATCATATTCTCCATTCTAGCTAGCAACTGGTAGGGCAGGGTTGTTTGGCTTACTTGGCTCATATTAAGGGATGTTGAGGTTGAGACTCCATCTATTGAGTCTATTCCTGTTGTGTCAGAATTTAGAGAAGTGTTTCCTAATGACTTACCTGGTATGCCTCCGGATAGAGATATAGACTTCTGCATTGATTTAGAACCTGGTACACGCCCCATTTCTATCCCTCCATATCGCATGGCCCCAGCGGAATTAAGAGAGCTTAAGGCTCAAATCCAAGAGCTTCTTGATAAGGGATTTATTCATCCTCGTGCTTCCCCATGGGGTGATCCAGTCTGGTTTGTTAAAAAAAAAATGGTAGTATGAGAATGTGTATAGATTACCAGCAATTGAAAAGGGTAACTATTCGAAACAAGTATCATTTGCCTCGAATAGATATTCTTTTTGACCAATTGCAAAGTACATCAGTTTTCTCCAAGATTGATCTAAGGTCTGGCTACTATCAATAGAAAATTAGGCATGAGGATGTGCCCAAGACGGCGTTTAGAACCCGCTATAGACACTATGAATTTCTGGTAATGTCTTTTGGTTTGACTAATGCGCCCGCAGCTTTCATAACTTTAATGAATGGGGTGTTCAAGCCATGTTCAAGCCATTTCTTGATTCTTTCGTCATAGTCTTTATTGATGATAATTTGGTCTATTCGAAGAGTGGGGAAGAGCATGCTGACCATCTTCATATTATTTTGGATGTTCTTGGGAAACAAAGGTTGTATGCTAAATTCTCTAAGTGTGAATTTTGGTTGACTTCTGTTGCATTTTTGGGACATGTAGTTTCAAAAGAAGGGGTAATGGTAGATCCTCAAGAGATTGAGGTGGTTAAGAATTGGGTTCGGCCTAGCTTTGTGACCAAAGTTAGGAATTTTGTGGGGCTCGCTAGCTACTATCGTTGATTTGTGAAGAACTTTACTTCTATTGCCACTCACTTGACAAATTTGACCAAAAAGAATATACCATTTGAATGGACTGAAAAATGTGAGGACAGCTTCAAAAAGATCAAGACTCTTTTGACCACCGCACCTATTCTAGCATTACCGGTTGAAGGTAAGGATTTTATTGTTTATTGTTATGCTTCACATTCTATTATGGGTGTTGTGTTGATGCGGGATAAGAATGTTATAGCTTATGCATCGAGTCAATTGAAGGTGCATGAGAGGATTTACCCAACACATGATTTGGAGTTGGTAACGGTAGTGTTTGCTCTTAAGATCTGGCGATATTATCTGTATGGTGTTAAGTGTGGGGTATTTACTAATTATCATAGTTTATAGCATGTGTTTACTCAAAAGGATCTGAATTTGAGATAGATAAGGTAGACGGAGTTAATCAAGGATTATGATGTGACCATTCAATACTATTCGGGCAAGGCTAATGTGGTGGCAGACGCTTTGAGTCGAAAAATGGTGAGTATGGGTAGTTTAGCTTGCTTTAGTGTATCCAAGCGACCCTTGGCTAAAGAAATTCAGACCTTGGAGTCTAAGTTCATGCAGTTGGGCATCTCGGAAAGAGGTGGGGTATTAGCTAGCATTGAAGTAAGGGCCACATTCATTGAAGAGATCAAGGCCAAGCAATTTGCGAATGAAAATTTGAATGAACTTAGGAAGAAGACTGTGATTGGTAAGGCACTGGAGACCCCTCTTGATGTGGAGGGTGTGCTCAATTTTAAAGGAAGAATTTGTATTCCTCGAGTTGATGACTTGATTCAAAAATTGTTTATAGAGTCCCATGGTTCACGATATACTATTCATCCTGGTGTGACCAAGAAGTATCGATATTTGAAGCAAATTTATTAGTGGTCGGGCATGAAGAAGGATATAGCGGAGTTTGTGGCTAAGTGTCAGAATTGTCAGAAAGTGAAGTATGAACACCAAAGGCTTGTAGGTTTGCTTCAAAGAATGTCAATTCTTAAATAGAAGTGGGAAAGGATAGCCATGGATTTTATGGTTGGTCCTCCCAAGACTTTGGGGAAGTTTGATTCTATTTGGGTAGTGGTTGCTAGATTGACTAAATCAACCCATTTTATTCCGGTAAGAATAGATTATAATGCTGAACAATTGGCTAAGGTGTATGTGAAAGAGATAGTGAGGTTGCATGGGTTGCCCCTTTCTATCATCTCAGATTGTGGTACTCAGTATACCTCCAAGTTTTGGAGAACATTACATGATGAATTGGGCACACAACTCACTTTTAGTACAACCTTCCATCCATAGACAGACAGACAGTCAAAAAGGACTATTCAGGCATGAGAAGACATGTTGAGGGCATGTGTGATTGATTTTGGAGGGCATTGGGATAAATTCATACATTTGTGTGAGTTCTATAATAATAGTTATCACTCCAGTATATGACACCATTTGAGGCACTATATGGGAGGGGATGTAGATCACCATCGGATGGTTTGAGGATGGAGATGGGGTTAATTTAGTAAAGGATGCTCAAGATAAGGTGAAGAGTATTCAAGTTAAGCTTCTAGCAGCCCAGAGTAGACAGAAAAAGTATGCAGACCATAAGGTAAGAGATATGGCTTTTCAGACTGATGAGAATGTTCTTCTTAAGGTATCACCCATGAAAGGGGTGATGAGATTTGGCAAAAAAGGCAAGCTATGTCCGCGATACATTAGTCCCTTTGAGGTTCTTGAATGTGTAGGACCGGTAGTGTATAGATTGGCTTTACCTCCTAACATATCGGGTGTTCATTCGATATTTCATGTGTCCATGTTGAAGATATATCATGGTGATGGGGATTACATCATTAAGTGGGACTCAATTGTGTTAGACAAAGACCTCCAATATGAGGAGGAATCGATTTCAATTCTTGATCGTGATGTGCGTAAGTTGAGGACCAAGGAGATTAAGTCCTTGAAGATTCAATGGAAACATCGTCCAGTTGAGAAAGCTACTTGGGAGACCGAGAGGTACATGCGAGACAAGTATCCCCAATTGTTCGTCGATTCAGGTACTACTTCATTCCTTCCTTTGCCTATTTTTCCTAAGTTGTCACTCGGGGATGAGTGATGGGTAACTTGATATCTATTGAAATGACCGGGTTCCGTCGTTATAGAAAAACCAACAGGGAAAAATTTTGGGTCGGAAAACTTTTTTGTAGTAACTTGGAATTTCTCAACCTAGTCCAGATTTGGACGAAATCGGAGTCATTAAAGTCTAGAGAAATTTGGTAGTAATTGGTTGATCTATTTATGACTTTGATTACATGAGTAGTTAGATAAGTCGTTAAGGAATCCATACGACTTTACGAAACTGAATTCAGGTGAGTAGAACTCCTGGAATCGATCTTAGTGTGCACAGTATTTTCTAAGCATCATTGGTTAAAGGTGTGTTGTGAAATGGGGGTCTTGGAATTATTAAAATAGCTCACTGTTTCATGCAAGCCACTTTGGCGGTGGTTTTGGTCGCTCTGGCAAGGCCACTGTAGCGGGGTGAGGGCCGCTGTGGCGGGCCAGACGTGACTTAAAGTCGTAAATAAACCCCAAAACATTTATATTCTGCACTTTTTGATTTTTAGAGCTAAGGAACGAACCCCAGGCGATTCTTGACAATTTTTCACCATTCTTGAGGCTAAAGGTAAGGTTTTAACTCCCCGAATCCATTTTTCGATCCGTAGAACGTAATCTAATGGGTAATTATCGATGGAGCAGGGTTTTGATCTAGAATCTATGGTGGAAACAGCCCTATTTTCGGTACTTGGGATCATGGGTATGATCTACGGTTGTTAGAATTGTTAGTAATCCGGGTAATTAGTGATTGTTTATTGATTCCCGTATTATATTGATTGTTTGTAGACCAAGAATAGGCGGAACAAATCCGGAGATGGAAGGATTGGGTTTCTTAGGGTTTCAAGCTTTGTTTCGAGATAGGTGATGGTTGTGATTTTATGATTGTGTGATATATGTTTGGTCTTGCTTCATTATGATACATGTTTCTATGCGAATGTTGCATTATTGATCACATTAAATGTAAATGAGGATATATGAATAATGAATTCCATGAATCATGACTTGATTGTATGATTATGAAAATGTACTTTGTGATTGTGATTGTGGCTTATTGAATGGATCGGGTGTTGCGTTCCGACACACTAACTTGGATCGGTTGCCACGTTTCGGCATAATTATGGGATCGGTTGCCACGTTCCGGCATAAGCATTAGACCGGGTACCACATTTCGGTATGCTAACTGTTTGGGTTTGGGTTCCATAAGAGGACCAATGATTTGATATAATTATGTATCTTGAGAAATGTGAAATTGTTCGTTGTTCGTAAATGATGATGATATTGTATATGTTCGATATATGCATGTGATTATATTGTTGTAATGACTTATGTATGTTACACTTAGTGGGATAGCCGTGTGATCA
Source organism: Solanum tuberosum (assembly GCF_000226075.1). NCBI lineage: Eukaryota > Viridiplantae > Streptophyta > Magnoliopsida > Solanales > Solanaceae > Solanum > Solanum tuberosum. The sequence continues at coordinate 98,388 of NW_006239410.1, read as the reverse complement.
TACCAGTACACTATGGTTGTGTACTAATATTGCACTTGCTCTTTCTTTGTTGAGTACAGGGAATTTTCAGGCAGTTATTGACAGACCTCGTTTAGAACATCAGTGATCATCGGTCGAATTCAAGGGTGAGCTAGTTCTTCTAGGCTGCCATGAGTTCTCCTTTCGTCTATTTCCACATTTCAGACTTGGACTTTCTAGTTAGTGGATTTGTTCATTAGTTTGAGGTTGTGACCTTTCTTGTTTAGACCTGTTGAACTTTAGATGTTTTGGTACATTGACTTTCAGGTTCTAGGTGTATTTTCCGCATTGTTTAGGTGTTAGATCTTTTGGAAATTTATGGGAACTTCAGTTTTGGCTGTTATTCTTGTTTTTGTATCCTTAAATGTTTTAATTTTTGGTTTAGTTGTTTGGTTTGGGTTGTAGTAATGGTTCTCCCACCGGAGGTTTACTCTGGGTGCCAATCACGACGGTCTGGGTCGTGACAATAGCCTAACTGGCCTTATGCATATGGCAAGTAGTTTGACTCATTTGATTACTTATTTATGATATTAAATTTCTTATATCTATTTTAGATAATCATTAATGATTTTACTTAAGAATAAACTATATAATTATACAAACATTTTTATCACATTTACTCTTTCTCCCTATAATTTGGAATAGTTACATAGTGTCACACTAATTAATAATTTCATACGAGATTTCCAGTCAAATACACCTAGTTACTTGATTTTCAAACTATAGGGAGAATTAGTAAATATGATAGAAAAGTTTGTATAATTAGATAGTTCTTCCTTAAGTTAAATCAATAATGATTATCTAAAATAGATATAAGAAATCCAATATCATAAAGAAGTAATCAAATGGGCCAAACTACTTGTCACATGACCAAGCCCGAATATGCTATAAATAAAGGTGAAGATACATAATTTTTGACATAAAAATGAACATCACAATATTATATTCATCAATAGAAGAGGTTTTCTTATTTGTCAAAGATGTGCCAAGAATATTTTGATTGTTTCTGAATTTTTTTTGTTATTATTATTAGGTACAATTGAAGGTCATGTTAGGTCATGCTACTGTTTAATTTTTTTTGTTGGTATCAAAGCCTAGATTTTTCTATTTTTTTTCTAGTTTATCATTATAATTTTTATTTTTAAATTTATGACTTCTTTATATATAAAAGTTCTTCATTTTAAACATAGATATCTGAAAAATGCCATTTTCTTTTATTCAAAATGTAAAAAGGAAAAATATATCATTCCTATTAAATAATAAATGAGGAGAGAGTTTGAACGGGTAGCAAAGACTCTATGTTCATACGTTAGGTAAAAAGAACTTACACAATTTGATGAATTTTCTATGTTGAATTGTGGGAGTAGATAAAACGTTGAATGCTTTTTGACTTTGATGAATATTCGATACAATTTGATATATTTAATCATGCTCTCAATTTGCCAAGTAAATAAAATTACATAGAAATAACTATGTTCTTAACACCTATTAATGGTAACGAATAATTGTTCTGGTTGTTTATTTTTCTCATTTTCGAAATTGTTGGACAAGGACGGACTCAAAGTACTCCAATTGTAAGTGGTACTAACAATCAAGCAAGAAGACAACGTAGAAGAGTTCATTGACGAAGGACAACAATGAGTGACTCCGACATAATTGTCGCTTATAAGATTAAGCAGATTATGACTTCAAAAAAGGTATAATTTCATATCTTAACAAAGGTGATGAGTTGAACAGAAAAAATTATAATATATGAAGCCATAAGATATGATTTGTATTGAAAAGGCAAGATGCTCTATAGAGTATAAACCATGTGATGTGCATACTCCACGAAATCAGTGATACCTTCTACAAATTCAGGCCTCAACCCCGTTAGACAAAAAATAGTCATATTATACATCCAACTACAATCCATCTACACAAAGATCACAAAATTTAAATTTGTTTAACATTAAATTAAGTACTAATTTAGAATCCTAGAAATCAAATTGTAAGATTCTACTTAGGAATATACAATCCTAGCTCATCATACCTTACTTCACTGGCGAGTCATAACCTCTATATTTGAGAGTTGCACAAATTAGTTATTCACTTATATCCGAACCAAAGGGGAAAATTCACTTTTTGTTTCTTTCTCTTGAACTTATTTGCTTATCTATCCAAACCTTTATCTTTAGAAACTTATAAAAAAGAAAAAAAGACATTCAGAAAATTGAGTTGAAATTATACACAATATCGAACAACCAATCTAGATTTAAAACTCATCTAACTAATTTTAGCTCTAGTAAAATATGTCATTGAATATGAAACATAAAACTAAAGGGTGTTCAAGAAAATCATGTGCAGCCTTTAAGCTTTTAGTTGGACATTCAAAACTAAATGGACAAGCCAAAATTCAGCCACTTAGATTAAAAATATAACAAGAAACACTAACCAACAGTAAAATAAATAAACAATCTAGATTATATCCACATATAGGTAAATAATGCTTGCAATAAATCAACAGAGAGAGTTTGCGGCGAACGATGCTTCCAATAAATAAACAATCTAGTTTAAAGATTTAAAAAGATTTATCTTCAGAAAATTTTGCAGTTACCTAATTCTTCTCTTCCTGTTTAGTGAAAGTAGTTATCCTCAAACTCAAAACTTGTGTACATGACTATAAACCATTTCATCTAAAAGCGTAAACTATTAGAAAATAAATAGTTCTATTTATACATATTAGGTCTCTTGCATTATTAATCAATAGCTCAAGTAGAGAGGAGGACATCTATTCCATGTAATTTAAGTCATACACTAACAGAAGTTTCTAATTCTCCATACTCGTATGATTCCTACGTGCTATGAAGCATGAAAACTTCATGAAGGAAAAAGAAAACTGCAATTGACTATTAATTCACAAAAAAAGAAAAAAATTCTCCTAACTAAAACATTGAGTTAGCATCAGTAAAGTCGAATAACACATTGCTGAAAAGGAATAGAATCAGGTTCTTCCTTTAAGTGTAATTTTTTTACCGCATATGTGGAAATATATGGACCATAGTTTGTCACCCGATAATTGAGACAAACATTTGATTGTTAAGTTGGGACAAGAGAAGACTGAAATCAACAACTTAGCACACATAGCAACTAGCTGGTTTATTGTATACCCGTAGAGCCCAAAAAGACAAAATAAGAAACATTCTGCTAATTTCCGTAATTAGATGATAAGATAAAAATATATCAATCAGACATCACATCGTTTAATTTTTGCTTGCAACTCCTAAAGAAAAAAATGAAACTTTACCAATCAGTTAAATGAATGATATGAAAGTCTACAAATGTGCATTGTGTTGCTACATCTAACTTTTCCATGGCAGAGAGGAGGAGGATTATAATATTTAGTTATTTCTAATTAAAATAGCTATACAAAAGTTGGATCCAATGAAACCTAGATCAATGTAAGTTGCTTTATTTGCTGAAAGACTGTGGCTTAAGCTCAGCATTAGAGAAGTATCTAGTATTCAACGTTTTCATTGCACCTTTCATAAGTTTGAACTTCTTTTATATTCTTTTCATAGGACTACCATGTATCAACCACAATGTGTTGAAACTCAATATTTATTTCCTAGTGATTCAGAAACATGAATGGTTTAGGAATTCTAGTCTATTTCTAGATGAGCCCACCAATTCATCCACGCATAATTCAACAATACTATCAATATGCTATTTTTTTACTACCCTAGGAAATTCGTTGTGTTTATGCAACTTATCAAAGCACCTAATATTCCATACAAAATATAAAGCAAAACTATGAGACAATCCAGTCAAATGTCGTGGTGTTGATACTTTAGTAACTTTATTATTCAGTTTCAATCAACATTTAAGTGTTGATGGATAAGGATGTATGTGCTCTTCTATGTTCATCTTCTCATTGCCCATTTCTAACCTTCACAGTTGTGTTGAAATGACCTGATTTCGTGATTAGGGAAAAGCCAATGGGGAAAGAATTAGGGCCAGAAAACTTCTGAGTAGTAACTTGGAATTTCCTAGCCTAGTCCAGATTTGAACAAAATCGAAGTCAGGCGAGTCTAGAAAAATCTGGTAACAATTAGGTGATCTAATTATGATTTTGATCGCATGAGTAGATATCTAAGACGTTAAAGAATCCGTGTGACTTTACGAAATTGAATTCGGGCGACTAGAATTCACGAAACTAATCTTAGCGTGAACGGGTATGTTTTGAGTGTCATGGGGTGAAGGTGTGTTGTGAAATGGGGGATTGAAATTCAAATTCTAGCATTTTGTCTCCATGTTTGTCGTTGTAGCGGGATGGATGCCGTTGTAGCGGGCTAGGTCCCGTTGTAGCAGGACAGACGTGACTTAAGTCGGAAATAAAACCCCAGAAATATTGTATTCTGCATATTTCAACTTTGAGAGCTAGAAGACGACCCCAGAAGAGTTCTTGACCATTTTCACCATTCTTGAGGCTAAAAGTAAGGTTTTAACTCCCCGAATCCATTTTTAATCCGTAGAACGTAATCTAATGGGTAATTATCGATGAAGGAAAGGTTTGATCAGGAAATTATGGTGGAAAAGGCCCTAGTCTGTGTATGGGGATCAAGAGTTTAGTCTAGGGTTATTGGGTTTGTTATAATCTGAATAATTAGACCTTGATTTGTTTATCCTTGCGTATAAATTGTTGTTTGTAGACCTAGAACAAGCATAAAGAATCTGGAAAGGGAAGATTCAAGTGCCTTAGGGGATTTAAGCTTGGATTCGAGGTAAGTGATGGTTGTGATTTCATGTTTCGCGTGATGTATGTTAGTAATTGCTTCATTGTAATTCATGCATGTATGTGAACGAAGCCTATTGATCACACCTAATGTAACTAAGTATGAACGAAGAACTACATGTCATGAATCACCTCTTATTGTATGATTGTGAGAATATACATTGTGATTGTGATTGTTGTTTGTTGAATGTATCGGATGTTGCATTCCGACACATTAACTTGGATCGGTTGCCACATTTAGACATAAATATGGAATCGGTTGCCACGTTTCGGCATAAATATGGGATCTGTTCCCACGTTCCGGCATAAACAATGGATCGGGTACCACGTACCGGTATGGTAACAGTTTGGGTATGGGTTCCATGAGAGGACCATTGAATTGGGTTCCTTGAGAGAACCATTGACTTGACATAATTGTATATCTTGAGCATTGTGAAATTGTACGTTGTTCGTAAGTGATATTCGTTGTGTATGTTTATATTTTGTGGATGTATGTGTTTACCTTGCGTAATTCTGATATATGGTGTGCTTACTAGAATAGCCGTGTGATCCTACCAGTATACTGTGGTTGTGTACTGATATTGCACTTGCTTGTTCTTTGTTGAGTACATGGCATCTTCATATTGATAGACCTCAGTTAGGTGACTATTGAGCTTGACCGGATTCAAGGGTGAGCCAGTTCTTTCAGGCTACCATGGATATTTCTTGTTTAAGTCCACTCTTTTCGGACTCAAACTATTTGTTTAAGGTGTTGTTTAGTTTCGGAGTTGTACCCTTTGCTCTTAGAGTTGTCGTTAGTAGAGTTTTGGTACAATGACTTTCAGGTTCTAGGGGTTGAATTTCCGTAGTAGTTTGGTTAGTTAATTGTTTAAACCTTTGGAGTTTATGGGGACTCCATTTTTATTGTCATTTAAACCTGCTTCCATATCTTTAAATGTGTAGTATTCGGTTAAGTTGTTAGATTTGGGTTGTAGTAATGGTTCTCCCACCAGAGGGTTAGTGTGGGTGCCAATCACGACGGTCTGGGTCGTGACATGTAACAACCAAATTGGCCAAGAAAACATATGTTTTTGTCAATTAGTAAGGTGGAGAAAATGGTAGTTGAGGACTCACTACTATTCTATTACAATTTGGTAGCTGGATACAGGCAGAAATCATACGGTAGAGAGAGAGAAGAATATATTTTATATTATGCTTTATATAGAGGAGGAGGACTATTCTATTTAGTTAGTTCTAATTAAATAGATAACGTGGATCCAATGAAATCTATATTAAAACTCGAGCTAGTTCAGAAGTATGGTTACCTCTAAATATTGAAATTCATGTGCTCTATGCTCAAGCAAAATGCGGGGAATTGGAAGTCCAAAATATAAGATAGGAACATAACAACAACAATAACAAAAATAATTTGATATTAATTCTTCCAAGCTACAATTACAACTTAAGCATACAAGACCTCCTCAGGGACGGGAAAACTTATTGGGACTACAGATGGTTATTATGATGCAAACACTAGCCTATTCTTTATCTAGACTATGAAGCTCTTTCTACCTACAAACTTGAGCATCCTCCTGAGACAAAATATTACAGCTGAAACAAAATAATGAGTACGAATGCCTATTACCACAGCTTTTCAGTGAATTATAGAGAAGCCACCAGCAACCCATAATGCCCCATATTCATACAAAACAAAAACTTATAGGTACTAGTTAAAAAAACTTAAGCTGAAGCATTACGAGGCATAGCTAAAAACAAAACAATTTGCAAGATTCAGCTAATACAATACAGATACAAGGGTTACAAAACACATAAGCGTTAAGGCGTACCAGTAGGACATAGAATCTTGGATGTTGATTCAGATAAAGAATATTCATCTTAAAGTCATTTATTCTGAAGACACTCCTATTGCGTATCATTAAGAGGAGGTAATTGTGGTGCCAACTAGGTGTTGATTTAAACAAGTAGATGACTGAAAAGATAATTTTTTTGTCTCACATTCAACTATTAATGTTGTATTCCTTAACTAGGGCTCAAAACATTTCAAATTAAAAAATAGAAGCTCCAAAATTACCTGTTCAAAAATCAATAGAGAGAGTTCGATTCAAGAATACTTCTCGTTTGTGAAGAAACTAGGGCTTCAAACTGAGGGAGTGAGTGGAGATAATTTGGTGTTGTACCCACCGACAAAACTTATTTTAGTCCATAGACATTTAATTTCTTTTTTATTTATTTTGTAAGATTATGTTAAGAAAAAGTGAAAAAGTGGGGTTGGGTTGTGGGGTTAGGGACATTTTCATCACTTTAAAAACTTGGGGGATAAAATACTAGTTTACAAAAATACAACAAAGTCACTTTTTATATTTATTAAATATTCTCACTTTTTAAAATTCATTTAATTATTCAAAAAAAATTCTCTCTTCTCAACCTCTCTTCTTCCCTATTTTCTTGAGTATCTCAAATAGTTGAAATAATAGTTTCTCCAATCTTCTTCCCAAGTCGAAACCTTCATCTTCTTGTGCTCAGGTAGGTTTATTTTTCTTTCCTGAATAGTTTTAGCTCCGTTTTATTATTATTTTTGTTGCATTTTAGTTTAGTAGATTTTGAACTTTTACAAAAATTTGATTGTTCTTGATTAAATTTGTCAAAATTTGATATGTTTTGAGTTCATGTTCTTGATTCTGCTTCTTTAATTGTATTTCGCTTTGGATAATGGTTAAAAAAAATTGAAATTTTATATTTTCTATCAATTTTTTTAAAAAAAATATATGTTTTAGTAGACGTTAATGGTGAACTTGATTGTTGTCTTTTGCATTCTCCCTTTCTAAATGTCACGCCAAGAGCCTACATCCTGGGCGGGACTGGCATTCAGAACCATTGCTGGCCCCAAGTGAACCCTTGGCATGACTTAGCTCTCAGCAAAAAACTTAAATAATTAGAAACAGTCTCAAAAGATAACTCATGCAATAAACTTAGAAAGTCTTGAAAGAACAATCGACTAGCCAAAATGGCAACTCAAGTCTTAACATAAACAACTAAAAATGGAAAGACTAATGAACTATAAATATCCGTCTATGAAGCCTCTAAACCTATGAGCGATGACAGGACAAGACCCTCGATCATCCTAACAACTGAAATAACAAAGCAATAAAAGGGGACCCTCCAGAAAGCAAGGAGGCTCACCAACTAACTCTTAGTGCTCAATTGGATCAACGAAACGCTGGATGTTGATCCTGGTTACCTACATCTGAATCATAAAATGATGCAGGCCAAATGGCATCAGTACATTGAATGTATGAGCATGCGAGGGGAATTCTAAACAAAACGTAAGCTTGACTGGAATATGAAAGAAATACTTACCTCAGCTTTACTCAACTCATGGATAATTCAACTCAATGCAGAAATAAACAACAGTAAAAGATGCAATTTATATAAAGTATTTAAGCAATACATAGCAACTCAATGTAGTGGGTAAATATAATATCAGCTCAACTTATGTATATAATAAAGTAATATAAATTCTATGGGAGTTTCTCTAACCGACAACCATCACTATGAGTTATGTGATGATATAGCGTCTCGCCCACGCTGCCATAACTATCATATAACTTGCCGGGATATAGAATGCCTCAACTACGTGGATCAACTAGTCTATGCTAAAAAGCATTAATGAGTCATCTAAAAAGTATGACCCTTTCTACCCACGATGGCTACATGGTTTATGGAGACTTGAGTTATTATGAACTCGTCCCCATATCGGTGCTCAATACTACTCCCAAAATATACTCAGCTCATATGTTTAAAAACATGACTCTTTCTCTGTGATTTGAGGTTATTACTCAAAAATCTTATTTCTTAAAAGAGATGGAACTCAAAACTACTCATGAAAACTCATTTGGAAATCGGTGTTTCCTCTCATCTTAAATGTGAAAACATTTGCTCTTTAGGAGTACTTAGTCCCCATACTTCATTTTAAAAGAAATGAACTCGTCTTTACTCTTTCTCAACTCAATGCTTAAGTCTTTTAAACAAGATTAAAATGATTGTAAAAGACTTTGGAAAGATTCTAAGAACTCTCTTGACTTGACTCTTAGCTTTACGTTGAATTTGATTTATGGATTCAAGGGTCTTATAGATGATATCATGATGTTTATACGTACCTTAGAGTGTAGAAAACAACTAGGAAACATAGGTACGATTCAAGAAAATTCAAACGGAAAGAAGTGGGAAACGGTAGAAGACCTGGCATCCCTAGCGCTCTGAGTGGCGCCGAGCACCAGAGCCCAAACATAGAGTCTGGGTTGGGGCGCTCTGAGTGGCGCCGAGTGCCAGAACCCAAACTTCATAGTATGGGTTAGGGAGCTCTGAGTGGTGCGGAGCACCAGAGCCCAAACTTCAGACACTGAAGTGGGCCGCTCTAAGTGGCACGGCATCCCATGCCCCTGCCTAGAAAATCTCCAATTATTTTTGCTCGTTTTTCAATTCTAAACCCTCTAAATTCGATTGGTTCCTTCCCCAAACACTTAGATTCTAATGCATAACAAAAATATGCAAGAATCAACATAAAACAACGTCAATTTTCATGAATCTAATTCAAGAACTACTCAACAACTTCAACAATCAAGAACCCAATAGAAACTTCACCACAATCCATCAAGAAATCAATTTCTATACTTTCAAGAATATAATTTCTCTGAATTAAATCATGATTGGCGCGTGGGTGAACTAACCCAATGCTATTTGATCTCACATACCTCGTAGGCATCAACCCTTGGCGAAATCCACAAGCAAATCTTCAAGAACGCGACAATTATAAGCTTCTTCTCCTCTTTTCTCCTCTTCTCTTCTCTTCTCTTAAAACTCTAACTTATTTTTCTGAAGCGTAAACTGAATCCAATCAATTTAGACCCCAACTTAATTATCAAAAATGAATTTAATTAATTGGATGGTGAAAATACCATAATACCCTTCTAATATCCGGTTTTGACTTTTCTTATCTATACAACCCAACTTCTAATGGACATATCTCCCTCATACAAACTCGAAATTGAGCAAACTCGGTGGTGTTAGAAAGATAATTCAAATATATTTCCTACGATATCTTGTATCACATGTAACTCATCTTGAACTAGGATTTATGGTTGTTTGAAGTTGACCCAAAACTCATACTTAGCTTAACTTTGTCAAACTTTCCAAATTTGATTATTTCCAAAAAAATATGATTTCTTTCTAATTCTATGTCTTTCTAGTAGCACGGTGTTACACTAAAATTACTACTAATTGTTTTGCTTGTGTGATAGACTACTTTTTGTTTCAGTTAATAGACTAGTGGTCGATAGATTGATCACTACAAATTTATTTTTGCTTATAGATTGTATAGTAAGGCTATGATAGAAAATCATTAAAGAATATGTTTCAACTGCTTGCATCAGTAGGAAACGTAAAGCTGAAGAAGTTGATCACTTTAGAAATTTTTTGTAAGAGTAAGGTGGCGGTTTATCGTGATCACTTTAGAAAAATTCTAATTGATCAAAAGCTCTATATAGATTCCAAGAAAAATTGTTTTGAATACTTGAGACATTTGTCAATGCATTTTAAATTCAATAAATAAATTATTTGTTATATGTTGTTGCGATGTGCGAAGAATAAAAAAAAAGTTATATGAGATTTAGTTCTAAGTGAACGAAAAGCCAACTTGTTTCAACTTAAAGAAAATTACTTTGATTACAGGGTTGAATTGTTAGCATACCCTATGTATAAAAAATGAGCAAAGTCCTTCAATATTTTTTTTTTATTATTTCAAGGTGATCAAGAATAGGAACATCACTATTACAAGGTTGATAAGCTTGATCAAATGTAATCAATTAAGAAAGGAGCAAAAGTTGAAGTCCGTTTTAGTTTGGTTCGTGAACTCGGTGCTGCTGACAAGGGATTCAGCAAAGAAAGTGGGTTCAAACCAAATCAAAATAATGGTTGGTATAAATTTCTTCGAGAATTATCCATTAGGAAAAGAGTCATTTGGGCTAGCATTGAGTTGTTTGAAGAAGAAGATTGATTTAAACAAACATAAAAAAAAAACTTTTAATAAGAAGAATTATACCTTATACACTTTATACAAATTTTTCTAGGCATTTCTGGTACTTATTATCTATCATCTTATCGATTTATTATAAACTCTTATATGTTAATGCAGTATTACATAGACTCTATAAATTTATCTATTCTTCTATTGATTGCAGGGTCGGATATATGAGACTTTTCCTCATCTTGAAAAGTATGCCGAAAAGTATTTAGATTCTCCTTTGCACATTCCAAGCCCATCCGGTAGTGACAATATAGGAGCGGACACAAGTTTATCTTTCAAGGTTTGAAAACTCCTTTCGCACTCGTCGGTCCACTCAAACTTAGCCTTCTTTTGTGTCAACTTAGTCATGGGAGAAGCAATAGAAGAAAACCCATTCACAAATCTCCGGTAGTAACCCGCTAAGCCCAAGAAGCTCCTAATATCCGACGGGGTCAATGGCCTAGGCCAATTTCTAATCACATCGGTCTTCTTAGGGTCTACCTTAATACCATCCCCCGACACCACATGACCTAGGAAGGAAACCTCCCTCAACCAAAATTCACACTTTTCATACTTGGCATACAACTTCTCCTCTCTCAATCTTTGCAACACAACCCTCAAGTGACCCATATGTTCTTCCTCGCTATGCGAATAGATTAAAATATCATCAATGAAGACCACAACAAAGGAATCAAGGTAGGGTTTAAAGACCCTATTCATTAGGTCCATGAAGATAGCCGGTGCATTGGTCAACCCAAAGGACATGACCACAAATTCATAATGCCCATACCTAGTCCGGAAGGCTGTCTTGGGAATGTCACACTCCCTCACATTCACTTGATGATACCCGGACCGAAGATCAATCTAAGAGAAGTGGCTAGCCCCTTGCAATTGGTCGAACAAGTCATCAATCCTAGGAAGAGGATATTTATTCTTGACGGTGACCCTATTGAGTTGCCGGTAATCAATACACATCCTAAGGGACCCATCTTTCTTCTTCACAAACAACACCGGTGCACCCCATGGTGATTGGCTAGGCCTAATAAAACCCTTCTCCAACAAGTCCCTCAATTGTTCCTTCAACTCCTTTAACTCCGCCGGGGCCATACGATAAGGGGGAATAGAAATGGGTTGAGTATCGGGGAGGAGGTCTATGCCAAAATCTATTTCCCTTTCGGGAGGAACACCGGGAAGGTCATTAGGAAAGACATCAAGGAATTCATTTACAACCGGAA
>NW_006239410.1:83420-83987 GCF_000226075.1 Solanum tuberosum | reverse complement strand
AGGGGGGAAATCGGGACTAAGGGAGCAAGAAAAAAAAAGAAGGAATGATACATAAATACCATAGATGAGTCAAGCTCAAGCATAATACACAACTTGTCCAACACCACCTCTAAACATGAGTACTTAGCGGGGGCCAAGACAAACTACCGGGCTCACCCTCATAGTCAATACATAACAAAAAAGGAGAAGCCTTATACATAGCAAGAGATCACAAGCAACGTCCCCGAAATGGAGGACTCACCAATAAGCTCGATAGAAAATCGTATATTAGCCACGCAGAGGAGGATGGTCAAGCGGTGCTCCGGTCCCTACATGGTGACATCATGTAGGCATAGAGTATGCATTAGTACATTTGAATGTACTAAGTATATGGGATGCAATACAATGCAACAATAGATGGACATCATAGGCAAAATGCATAATCATACCCGATAGATAGCATAGTAATGAGATGATATGTATAATGATGCTTACATGAAAATCATATTTAGTATGGCGTAGTACATGTGTAGCAAGTGACCATCAATATTTTATTTCCAAGGCCTACCACCCCCTTGGAGAGGCGAA
>NW_006239410.1:82021-83320 GCF_000226075.1 Solanum tuberosum | reverse complement strand
TCAATCCATACTCATGAACACTCAAGGAATCCTGCTTTAGGATAAGAAATTCTCGTACCTTAGCTTCTTTCAGTTCTCGGCAAAAGAAACGCCCGAAGAAGGCCTCCTCAAAACATGCCCAACTCACAAGTGGTGCATTCTCATCTCTACCCTCTTTCCACTGGTCAAACCAAGTCCTAACAACACTCTTCAGTTGATATGCAGCTAGTTCAACTCTCTCAGTATCGGCAACATGCATAACCTTAAATACCTTTTTTCAGTTCCTCAACAAAACTCTATGGGTCCTCAGTAGTGCTTGAACCCGTGAAACTTAGAGGATTCATCCTTAAGAACTCTCAGATCCTCGAAGTATCAGTCACTTCCAATCTAGCTCCTCTTTGTTGCCCAGCTTGGTTGGTCACAACTTGGCTTAACGTCCGGATAGCCTCACAAAACTCAGCATTGGTAACCTCTCCTTGGGGTTATACTTCAGGTGCATTAGGTACCCCTTGATCCTCAACATTACGCCTAGCTGGATCACCTCTGACAGCTTTTCGTGGAGGCATGATTATCTGAAAACACGCGCAACCACGAATTAGAAAGGAAATTTTTAGAGATCAAAACTCTAACGCACGAAATGAGTGTAAAAGAAGTGAGAAAATTTCCTAAGTGTTGCAGCCTCCTAATTATAGATGTGGCACAATTCACACCGATAACTTGGACTCTACAGACACAGCTTCATAGACTCCCTAGGAATCTTAAACTCTGGGCTCTGATACCAAATTTATCACGCCCCGAGCCTACACCCCAGATGTGGCTGGCACTCGAGAACCATTGCTGGCCCAAGCGAACCCTTGGTCTGGCTTACTTACTCAGCGGAAGACTCTGAGCATTATTACAATGATCAAATGCACTTACTCAAATTGATAAATAAAATAACTTAGAATGTTTAACAGTCAACATTCAACATGGCCAAAATGACAACTCAAGTCTTAACATATGAAATGATAATGTAAAGATAGCTGAACTACTAACTATCTGATGGTTTATGAAGCCTCTAAAACAATTGGGATGTCGGGACAAGACCCCCGATCATCCTAACAATGAAATACTGAAAACAAAGTAAAAGGAGTCCTACGGAATGCAAGTAGGCTCACCAACTAACTATGAGTGCTCAACTGGATCAACGAGGCGCTGTATGTTGATCCTGGTTACCTATGTCTGCATCATAATAAGATGTAGGCCAACTGGCATCAGTACATTGAATGTACGAGTAACACAACATAGGCTTGAAAAGAATCTGAAAGAAACACTTACCTT
>NW_006239410.1:56360-81939 GCF_000226075.1 Solanum tuberosum | reverse complement strand
GAAACCAACTTAGTTCGTTAAAGAAAATGCAATAACAAACTCAATTTTACTCGTGTAATAAAGTAATATAGTTTCTCTGGGAGTTTCTCTAACCAACAACCACCACTATGAGCCTAAGTAGTGATACATCGTCTTGCCCACGCTGCCAGAACTGTCCTATACTTTGCCATCATATAGAACGCTTAACTAAGTAGATCCACTGGTCTATGCTAAAAGCATCTTAAGGAGTCATCTAAAAAGTATGATCCTTTACTACCCAGGATGTCTACATAGTTTATGGAGACTTGAGTTAATATGAACTCGCATCCCCATATCGGTGCTCAATACTACTCCCAAAATATTTTTAGCTCAATGATTTAAAAATCAAAACTTCTTTCTTTGGTTTGAGATAATTACTAAAGACTTTAGCTTAAAAGCTCTCTTGGAAATCGATGTTTCCCTTTCTTGTTCAAATGTGAAAAACATTTTAAACTCTTGGGAATACTTAGTTCCCTTATAGCTTTTTGATAAATGAACTCAACTCTTTACTCTTTGCTTAACTTGAAACTTAAGTCTTAAAACAAAGTTAAAACGTTTTTGAAAGACTTTTGAAAACTTTATAAACTTCTCTTAACTTCACTTCACTTGACTCTTAACTTTACTTTACTTGACTCTTAACATTCCTTGAATTGAATTATGGATTCAAGGATTGTGATTTGTGATAGGAAAGATCTCATGATGTTTAGGAGTGTTTGTAGATAGTTAAGTATGAGAATAGATCAAGAAATCACCGTCTTGGAACAAGTACGCGATGCGGAGTTTCATTTAAATATTTGATTGCAAAATTTAATTTTGAGATAGAGGAGTCCGCGTCCCAACCGCGACATGGAGCTGGTGTTTGTTCACTGGGGGAGCAAGTCTGCGACGCGGACTAGCGTGCCAAAACCCGCTTGACTTTTGCCTGCTTCATTTTCCAGCCCCAATTCGCCTAAACTCGACTATTTTTCTCAAATTATTTTTAGATTCCGATACCCAGCATATGTACCCAAGAACCTAATACAAAGCAACTCTAAAACTCAACGTAAAGATCTCAGAAACATCTCAATTCAGCCCAATTCAAGAACGATATCAAATTCAAGAATACAAATCAAGAACATCAACTTTCAAACTCTTTTAGGACGAATTCACGCTGAAATAAATATGTTTGAGGAAGTAAAGATGAGTTTTGAGAAAGAGTTTCTAAAACATGATTAGTATGACAATCGAGTATGCCATCAATGTTTAAACAGTATGGTATCCAGTTATGTCATCAATATTTATGCAGTATGACTTCCCGAGCCATTAATGATCATATCACAATATGATTTCGATATATTTTTTAGAAAGAGTTTTCAAGTATGAATTGAGTAAGAATATAAGGGAACTAAGTATTCCCAAAGGTATTAGTTTTTACATTGATAAAAGAGAAACTTTGATTTCTAAATGAGTTATGAGTTCAAAGATATTTCAAGAGTAGTTACCTCTTTTAAGAGGATAGTTTGAGCAATTATCTCAAACCAGAGGAAGTGTATGTTTTTAAACATTGAGCATGAGTATATATTATTGGGATTGCAACTCACATTCCTCATAATCCATGTACGCAAACATGGGTATAGGATCATACTTTTTAGATGAATCCTAAGTGCCTTCAGGCAGAGCTTAGTGGATCCACTTAGTTGAGGTGTTCTATACCCCGGCAAGGTATAAGACAGTTCTGGCAGCGTGGGCGCGACGATGTATCATCACATAGCTCATAGTGATGGTTGTCGATTAGAGAATCTCCCAAATATAGTTAAAAGTATATTTTTATTTTATCACTTAATATGTTGAGTTCAGAGATGAGTAAGTAATTTTTATAAATATTTAAATGATGTCACTCCTTTATTTCTTTACATTCAGTTGTGTATATATCTATATCTATTGATGTCCTTTCATTCAGTTATTTGTTATTCAACTATATTACATACTCGTAGATTCAACGTACATATGTCCTGAATCTTTCAATGATGCAGATACTGGTTTAAGATCCTCAGCAAGAGTTCGTTGAGATTATTTCGTTAGCTTTTGAGTAAGACCTTCTTGCTTATGGAGGACTTCAGTATTCTGAGTTGTTAGTACTAGTAACACTTTGAGTAGTCGTGGGCCTTGTCCCGACACTCATCTATATATAGTAGAGACCTCATACATAGACAGTTATGGAGAGTCATTCAGTTTTCAAATGTTTTATTTAAACTTATGTTTCATACTTAGTATATTCAACAAAGTTTTGAGATTTAGTAAACTATTTTTAAATGTTTCTTTCAATTTGATGCTTATGTATGCTTGAGTTAGTCTTCCGCTTGTAATCAGTCAGGATGAGAGTTCGCTTGAGGGCTAACAATGGTTCTCGAGTGTCGGCCACGTCCAGGGTGTAGGTTCGGATCGTGACAAGTAATAGTAATAATAATAGTAGTAGTAAGAATAATAATAGTAGTAGCAGCAGCAGTAATAATTTAAAAAAATCAAGGAATGTTTAACGGCATTTTGAGTACTACAAATTAATAATAATTAGTTATAGCATGTGTTATTTTTATAAAATGAGAAGTGAAGCTCGTTATTGGAAAAATAATGATTTTCGGGTTTTCCAGTTTTGAAGGAAAATATTGAAGTTAATATAAAATTAATAAAAATGAATATGTTAAACCACAAAATTTGTGGGTGCCTCACATACGATTCTTTAACTAGAATTTTTTCGTGTTGATTAGTTATTTTGGAGTCAAATCATTTTGAAAAGAATAAATGTTATAAATGGTGATTTTGCACATTAGAGCACATTGTTAAATGACGACTCGTTATTTTTTATAAATCACTTTCGTTTAAACACAATTTTGTCACTTTCATTATTGAAAACCCTTTTGAACTTAAAATTTAAAGAGAATTGTGGGGGGAGGGGGGGGGGGGGGGGGAGGAAAGGTGTCATGAACACACCATAATGAATTTACCAAAGAAATTAAGTTGTATACAAACTAAACTATAGATTGCTTTTTCATTTTTCATTTAATATTTGATATATTTATTGATGCTTCAACTAGTTGTAAATAAAAGACTTCTTAACATGATAATAAAATTGAGACAACTCATAGGGCTTATTAATGCTAAGAGAACTCATCGATATTCTTTGTTCAATCAATAAACTTCTTTAGCTACATAATTAAAGAAAATAATACACTATTGCAAACATAGTGGTTCACAAGGCAAACATTAATACAGATGTTATGTTGGGAAAAACAAGCCCAAAATCCATAAATGTTTAACTTAACATAGTCAGGATACTTAAGTACCCGTTAGACAAGTTTGTCTCAGAGATAAATGATCACACCAATATAAAAATATAAATAAATAAATGAATTTGAATTGTTTGGAAATTGTATAAAAATATCATTAGTACGTAGAATCTAGTAGTAGACAACATTTTTCTATTTGTCAAAAGAGGAAAACAATGTAATCCCTCCGTCCACTTTTATTTGTCATGTTGCGCTTTTTGAAAGTCAATTTGACTAATTTTTAAAGTTAAATTAGATTAGATTAATTTGATATTTTAATAAAAGAATATTAGATATTCAAAAACTATTCGAAAAGTATTATAAATTGCATTTTTTAATTTGCATATCAATATGATAAAAAAATACATTGTAAAATGTTAGTCAAAGTTTTTATCGTTTGACTCTAAAAAAGAAAATTATGACAATTAAAAGTGGTATCTGCATTCATATCAATCCTTATAATATAGTATTGTGACAACACGTGAAAATCGAATCAATTGGCACAGCGAAAAGGCGAAAATGACTATCAGAATTAAGAGGTCCCCTGTCCTATAGAAACCATCAAGAATTGGTATCCATCCTATTCCATTGTGTTGCATTAAATTTTTTAATTTCATATCATAGTGTAGTTGACTTAAATGGATCCCTTGTGGTTATAATGTGGGATGTCCCAAAGTTAGGTGAGATTTTAAATGGACTTGGGCATATGCATGTGTGAAACCTAACCATAAGAATGGATCCATTTATTTCTTGTTCCCTTCCTTTGTTGGCATTTTCCAAGAATCATTAAGGGTAGGGACATCAATTTAGAATTTTACCATAATGCGTTTGATATTTTAGATTCAAAATTTGTTTTTTTTACTTGTTTAGTAAATTTTTTACAACATATATACATAGTATAAGCCAAGTTAGCTACTGAAATCAAATGATCTATTAAGGTCTACGCCAAATCCCCTAGCATAAATTCCCTGATAATTTAAATTCTATACACTAATAGTGTATACTTTATAGTATAATTAAACCATCAAGCTTTACTATTACTCTTGATAATAAACTAGATATGATAATCTAATTAAAAATAATTTTAAAATATATTATAATTTATTAAATTGTAATAATAATATAGTACTTTTTGTTTATGATCAATGTATATAACTTAAGTTAATCTGTTATTGCATAGGTGCAAGAAGTAAATTATGTTTTAATGAGCTTTTAATTTATATAATAAACTAGGTAAATTATATGTGCTTCGCATGGAATTGAACTATTTTATCAAGTTTACGTATGATCTTTCGGTAATATTCGTATTTTCGATACATATGTACACTACATTGTCAAGAACATTTTATCTTGAGCGTTCCTCTGTAATCTTAAAGTGCTATATTTTTAAAATTTTCATTTTTGTTGCATAAAAATTATTGTATGAGTCATAGAGAGATTTCAAGTATAAGAAAGAAGTCTAAGAAAATCTCCATGAAATAGTTGGTTAGAAGTAACGAAATTTTCTAAATTACCAGAAAGTTACAAAGAACAACATCAGATGATAAAGAAATGACCAAAAAGCCTCGAACAACAACACTCCCTAGTAAAGCGGAACATTATGTCCACAAAAATCTCACAGCATATTAAAATATTCTAAATTAATATTAAAATCTAAATTAAAATTTTGGTACATAACATATTAAAATCTCACAGCATAATTTTGTGAGCACTTGAACTCACAAATATCCACAAATAATAATAAAAAGAACCTTACTGTAACACCTCGGTATTTGAAAGAACTAGAATTAGATAGTTGGTTAGAAGTAACGAAATTTTCTAAATTCCAGAAAGTTACAAAGAACAACATCAGATGATAAAGAAATGACCAAAAAGCCTCGAACAACAACACTCCCTAGTAAAGCGGAACATTATGTCCACAAAAATCTCACAGCATATTAAAATA
The DNA here is from genome assembly GCF_000226075.1 of Solanum tuberosum. Classification (NCBI taxonomy): domain Eukaryota; kingdom Viridiplantae; phylum Streptophyta; class Magnoliopsida; order Solanales; family Solanaceae; genus Solanum; species Solanum tuberosum. The sequence goes on along the minus strand of NW_006239410.1, from coordinate 76,674 downwards.
TTCTAAATTAATATTAAAATCTAAATTAAAATTTTGGTACATAACATATTAAAATCTCACAGCATAATTTTGTGAGCACTTGAACTCACAAATATCCACAAATAATAATAAAAAGAACCTTACTGTAACACCTCGGTATTTGAAAGAACTAGAATTAGAAAGAACCATTTTTTTTAAAGAGTAAATTTAGAAATTTCGGCAAGTTATGCTAAGTGTGAGTTTTTGTCACGACCCAGACCGTCGTGAGTGACACCCACACTAACCCTCTGGTAGGAGAACCATTACTACAGCCCAACTAAACAATTAAAAGCTACGGAAGCAGGTTTAAATACCTAAATAATTAAGTTCCCATAAACTTTCAAAAGATCTAACAACGAAACTAAACAATGAAGAAGAAATAGCCTAGAACCTAAAAGTCAACATACCAAAACTCTAACAAGATCCATAAATCTAAACAAAAAGGGTTACAACCCCCAAACTAATGTACTAATAACTAACTAGAAAGTATAAGTCCGAAATGTGGACTTAGACGAAAAAAGAACTCATTGCAGCCCAGAAGAACTGGCTCACCTTTAAATTCAAACAATCACTGATCTTCTAAGCGAGGTCTGTCAATAGTCGCCTAATATGTCATGTACTCAACAAAGAAAGAGCAAGTGTAGTATCAGTACACAACCACAATATCTAATCCTTGGTCTAATTGAGTCTTTCTCTATAGCTCGAATCGAATAGCTGGGCTAGCCTTTCCCCTGGCTTGGTTGGTTATATAAGAGAAGGTAGGATCACGCGGCTATCCCACTAAGTACAACATACATAAGTCAATACAACAATACAATAACATGCATACACCGAACATATACAATATCATCATCATTTACGAATACGAAGTACAGTTTCACATTTCTCAAGATACACAGTTACGAAAAGTCATTGATCCTCTCATGGAACCCAAACCCAAATAGTTAGCATACCGAAACGTGGTACCCGATCTAATGATTATGCCAAAACGTGGTAACCGATCCCATAATTATGTCGGAACGTGGCTACCGATCAAAGTTAGTGTGTCGGAACGCAATACTCGATCCATTCAACAAGCCACAATCACAATCACAAAGCACATTCTCATAATCAGACAATCAAGTCATGATTCATGACATTTATCATTCATCTATTTTGATTTACAACAAGTGTGATCAATAATGCAACATTTGCATACATACATGTATCATAATGAAGCAAGAACAAACATACATCACACAATCATAGAATCACAACCATCACCTACCTCGAAACAAGCTTGAATCCCCTAAGAAACTTGAATCTTCCCTTTTCGGATTCATTCCGCTTGTTATTGGCCTACAAATAATCATAACAATACGGAAATCAATAAACAATCACTAATTACTCGGATTATCAACAATCCTATCAACCCTAGATCAAACTAATGATCCCAATATCCCAATTAGGGCTTTTTCCACCATAATTCCCAGATCAAAACCCTTCCCCATCGATAATTACCCATTAGAATATGTTCTACGAATCGCAAAATGGATTCGGGGAGTGAAAATCTTACCTATAGCCTCAAGAATGGTGAAAAACTGTCAAGAAAAGCTCTGGGTTCGTTCCATTAGCTCTCAAGTTCAAAAATTGCAGAATAAAACAATTTTGGGGTTTATTTCTGACTTTAAGTCGCGTATGTCCCGCCATAGCGGTACCACCCCGCTACAGCGGCCCTGCCCCGGCAGCATAAATCCCCGTCGTAGCGGCTTGCATGAAATAGTGAGCTAATTTAATAATTCCAATACCCCAATTTCACAATACACCTTCAACCAACGACACTCAGAAACTACCTGCTCACACTAAGATCAGTTTCGGGAGTTCTACTCACCCGAATTCAATTCTGTAAAGTCGTACAGGTTCTTTAACGTCTTAGCTAACTACTCATGTAATCAAAATTATAATTAAATCACCCAATTATTACCAGATTTCCCTAGACTTTAATGACTCCGATTTCATCCAAATCTGGACTAGGTTGGGAAAATCCAAGTTACTACGAAAAAGTTTTCCGGCCTAAAAATTTTCTCCGATGGCTTTTCTATAACGACGGGAACAGGTCGTTACAATATATACCAATTTACCTATCACTCATCACCGAGTGACAAACTTAGGGAAAACAGGCTAAAGAAAGAATGGAGTAGTACCTAAATCAACGAACAATTGGGGATACTTGTCTCGCATGTCCTTCTCGGTTTCCCAAGTAGCTTCCTCAACTGGAAGATGCTTCCATTGAACCTTCACAGACTTAATCTCCTTGGTCCTCAACTTACGCACATCACGATCAAGAATTGCAACTGGTTCCTCCTCATATTGAAGGTCTTTGTCTAACACAATTGAGTCCCATTTAATGATGTAATCTCTGTCACCATGATATCTCTTCAACATGGACACATGAAATACTGGATGAACTCCAGATAGATTTGGAGGTAAAGCCAATATATAAGCCACTGGCCCTACACATTCAAGAACCTCAAAGGGACCAATGTATCGCGGACTTAGCTTTCCTTTCTTGCCAAATCTCATCACCCCTTTCATGGGTGATACATTAAGAAGAACATTCTCACCAGTTTGAAATGCCATATCTCTTACTTTATGGTCTGCATACTTTTTATGTCTACTCTAAGCTGTTAAAAGCTTAGCTTGAACACTCCTCACCTTATCTTGAGTATTCTTTACTAAATCAACCCCGAAAGGTTTCACATCTCCAGTCTCAAACCACCATATGGGTGATCTACATATTCTCCCATAAAGTCCCTCAAACGGTGACATATCAATGTTGGAGTGATAACTATTATTATAAGAGAATTAACTCACACAAAGGTAAAAACTTATCTCAATGCCCTCCAAAATCAATCACACATGCCCTCAACATGTCTTCTAACACTTGAATAGTCCTCTCTAACTGTCCGTCCGTCTGTGGATGGAAGGTTGTACTAAAAATGAGTTGTGTGCCCAATTCATCATGTAATTTCCTCCAAAACTTGGATGTGAATTGGGTACCACGGTCTGAGATGATAGAGAGGGGCACCCTATGCAACCTCACTATCTCTTTCACATAAACTTTAGCCAATTGCTCAGCATTATAATCTACTCTTACCAGAATAAAATGGGCTGACTTAGTCAATTTGTCAACCACTTTCCAAACAGAATCAAACTTCCCCAAAGTCTTGGGAAGACCAACCACGAAAGCCATTGCTATCATTTCCCACTTCCATTTCAAAATTGGCATTCTCTGAAGCAAACCTGCAGGCCTTTGATGTTCATACTTCACTTGTTCGTAATTTTGACACTTAAACATGAACTCCGCTATATCCTTCTTCATGCCCGGCCACCAATAAATTCTCTTCAAATCTCGGTACATCTTGGTCACACCCGGATGAATGGAATATTGCGATTCATGGGATTCTATCAATAATTTTTGAATCAAGTCATAAACTCGAGAAACACAAATCTTTCCTTTAAAATTGAGCACACCCTCCGCATCAAGGGTGGTCTCTTGTGCCTTACCAATCTCATTCTTCTTTCTAAGCTCCTCCAAATTCTCATCCTCAAACTATTTGGCCTTGATCTCCTTAATGAACGTGGCCCTAACCTCAATGCTAGCTAACACCCCACTTTTTTTTGAGTTGCCCAACTGCATGAACTTAAACTCCAAGGTCTGAATCTCTTTAGCCAAGGGTCGCTTGGATACACTCAAGCAAGCTAAACTACCCATACTCATAGTTTTTCGAGTCAACGCGTCTGCCACCACATTGGCCTTACCCGGATAGTATTGAATGGTCACATCATAATCCTTGGGTAACTCCATCCACCTTCTCTGTCTCAAATTCAGATCATTTTAATGAATACATGTTGCAAACTACGATGATCAGTAAACACTTCACACTTAACACCATAAAGGTAATGCCACCAAATCTTATGAGCAAATACTACCGCTGCCAACTCCAAATCAGGTGTTGGGTAATTCCTCTCATGCACCTTCAATAAATGTGATGCATAAGTTATAACATTCTTATCCTGCATCAACACAGCACCCAAACCAGAATGTGAAGCATCATAATAAACAATAAAATATTTACCTTCAACCGATAATGCTAGAATAGGTGCGGTGGTCAAGAGAGTCTTGAGATTTTGAAAGCTCTCCTCACATTTTTTCAGTCCATTCAAATGGTATCTCCTTTTTGGTTAAATTTGTCAAATGGGTGGCAATAGAAGCAAAATTCTTCGCATATCGACGATAATAGCTAGCGAGCCCCACAAAACTCCTAACTTCAGTCACAGAGCTAGGTCGAACCCAATTCTTAACCGCCTCAATCTTTTGGGGATCTACTATTACCCCTTCTTTTGAAATTACATGCCCCAAAAATGCAACACAAGTCAACCAAAATTCACAGTTAGGGAATTTCGCATATAACCTTTGTTTCCCAAGAACACCCAGAACATTACAAAGATGGTCAGCATGCTCTTCCTCACTTTTAGAATAGACCAAAATAGCATCAATGAAGACTATAAAAAGTGAATCAAGGAATGGTTTGAACACCCCATTCATTAAACTCATAAAACTTGCAGGCACATTGGTCAAACCAAAAGACGTAACTAGAAACTCGTAGTGCCCACAGCGGGTTCTAAACGCCGTCTTGGGCACATCCTCGGGCCTAATTTTCAACTAATAGTAGCTAGACCTTAGATCAATCTTAGAGAAAACTGGTACACCTTGCAATTGGTCAAAAAGATCATCTATTCTAGGCAATGGGTACTTGTTTCGAATGGTGACCCTATACAATACCGATAATCTATACACATCCTCATACTACCATCATTTTTTCTTAACAAACAAGACCGGAGCACCCCACGGGGAAGCACTAGGACAAATAAATCCTTTATCAAAAAGTTCTTGGACTTGAGCCTTAAGCTCTCTTAATTCTGCCAGAGTCATGCGATATGGAGGGATAGAAATGGGGCAGGTACCAGGTTCCAAATCAATGCAGAAATATATATCTCTATCCGGAGGCATACCAGGAAAATCAGTAGGAAACACTTATCTAAATTCTGACACCACAGGAATATACTCAATAGATGAAGTCTCAACGTCAACATCCCTAATATGAGCCAAATAAGGTAAACAACCCTGCCCTACCAGTTTCCTAGCCCGAATGGAGGATATGATCTTAGCTTGCTTAGGCTTGTACACCCCTTCCACTCTAATTTTCCCTTCCCAGTAATTTTTAGAGTCACTGACTTAGTATTACAATTAAGCACAACATAATAGGGGGATAACCAAGTCATGCCTAAGATTATGTCAAAGTCATTCATATCTAAAATCACCAATCAGCTCAAGTTTTGAAAACCCATAAACAAATAGGACAAGCACGATAGATATGGGTGACTATGACTGACTCTCCAACAGGGGTAGAAACATGGACGGGGCATAAAGTATATCACAAATCATAGCAAATTTTGAGGCAAATTGCATGGATACATAAGAATAAGTAGAACTCGGATCAAATAACACATTAGACATAAGATCACAGATAAGGATAGTACTTGCGATCACTACATCAGGCGCCTTTGCCTCACTCTTGCCCAGAAAGGCATAACATAGAACCCTATCATCTTGACGAGCTACTTCCCTATCTGGTTTCACTGCACCTCTGCTTGCGTTACCATTTCCTCTACCCACACGGCCTTGCTGATTACCTTCTCACCCACCTTGTGCACGTCCTCGACCATTATTACCATTTCCCGCAGGTACCATTCCTCTAGTCTGCTGATGCGCAGAATCCATCATGCGCGGGTGGGGACAATCTCTCCTCATATGCCCAAGTTCACCACAGTTATAACATGTACGATCAAAAGATGGTTTGCTTCCCGCTAAAGGCACGGCTCCCTGGCTATCCTGAATCAAATTATGAGGTGGAGTTCCCGAATTACCTGGAGAGGTGGGCATAGTAGACTGAATTGGCTTGGCTTCAAGTGTTGGCCTTCTGGAACCCTGGAGTAAGAACCTTAAAAGTTACCCAAGTTCTTGGCCCTTTTTGCCAATGCCTTAGCTTGACCGTCTCGCCTCACCCCTCCACTTTCTTCACAAAGTCTGTTACCTCATTAAAGTTCCTCCCTGCAGAGGTCATATGAACAGATAATATTTGCAACTCAGAATTAAGTCCCTTAACAAATAAGCGGATCCTCTCATCCTCAGTAGTCACCAATTGAGTATCATATCTAGACAAAGCATGAAACTTGGCCTCATAAGCAGCCACATACATACCACCTTGCTCCAAAGCCATGAACTCATCCTTCTTGTGATCCCTCAAAGTCCTAGGCACATACTTCTCTAAGAACAAAGCATGAAACTAGGTCCAAGTGAGTGCAGGTAAATCTGAAGATTTGCATTCCACATAAGCTCTCCACTATTGCTTAGCCTCACCTTGAAGTTGAAAGGTCACAAATTCTACCCCATGCTGATGGACAATTCCCAACTTATGAAGCCTCTCATAAAAATCCAAAATAAACTCATAAGCATCCTCACTCTCAAAACCAAGAAATACAGGAGTCTTTAGCTTTAAAAGCTTAGTCAACATTTCATGCTCATTACCTGTCATAACAGAACCCAACAAAGGACGGAAGAAAGCATCATTACCTACAGTTCCGCCCACCTTGGGGACAATGATAGCAACAGGGGAGTTGGCAGGAGCTTGAATTACTTGAACAGAGGGAAGCACTCCAGGACCAACCAACCCTTTCAAGAATGACATGATCTGTTGAGCTAGCACTGGGTCCAAAGGAGGAATACATGTAGTCTCAGCCTGCACCTCTTCCTCTTGCCTAACATTAGCTTCATCCCCAACCTCTATGTTCTCCTCTACCTCTTCATGATGCGCAGGAGGGGCCTCATTTCGAGGAGCGTCTTCAACCGGTGCTCCATCCCTAGTAGGTGTTGCCCTTTCTCTGCCTCTACCCCTAGCCATTCCTCTACCCCTGCCTCAACTGTGACCTCTCGTTGCAGAGTCCTCATCTTGAGCATTGATGGGAGCTACGGGCTTGACACCGTTAAATATAGTATTAACCATCTGCGGACAGAAGAGTGAAGGAAGTTAGATACCAATTTGAATCGCTAGATACCAATTAGAATTCAGTTATAGCATGAAAGGAGACAAGAGGAAACAGAGAGATTTCCTAAAGTCCTATAGCTTCTCGAAGAAAAGTACAGGCGTCTCTATATCGTTCCGCAACACTCTACTAGACTCATTTTGGTACATCGAGATCAATAAACCTAGGCTCTGATACCAACTTTGTCACGACCCAAATCGTCGTGAGTGGCACTGATCAGTCCACAAATTGGACTCATTTAGGGCTTTATTTTAATATAAATAGTGTCCTCAAATGCTTATTTAGTCTAAATATCTGATGAAAACACTTAAGTTTCAGGTATTTGAAGCTTTAGTGGAAGCATGGACTCTTAGGTGCAAAAAGGAACAAAAAGGCTGAAAAGACCGAAGAAGTTGAAGCTTGAGCATCGCCAAGCATGCTTGGCGATTCGCCATAGGGACGCACTCCGCCCTTTGTTCCAGTACGCGATGCCTTGAAGGAGAAGGATAAAAAGGCGATGAAAGGAGCAGTCGGCACTTCGCCGATCAGTTCCGCGAAGCAGAAGTATACCTCCCAGTGATCTAGAACGTACAGATGCTGAAGGCAAAGAACAAACGATGATGAACTAAAAGAAGGGCGAATCGCCGAGTCATTCGGTGTTCGCGACTAACCTCGTCGAGCGACCCATCAGCATTATTTTCTGCAGTCTATAAATACTAAACTCTTTACTAGTTTTGAGATAGAAGAGGAGAGTCTGAACTTTATTGTAATTTTTACTTTAGCTTTGATATTTTCTCTCAAGTTTGGAGAAAGTTTTTGAAGGACTTGAAGAAGAAAGGAGTTCATCTTCCCCAAATTGGAAGTGGGTCTTCTCTATTCTTCTTTCTTTGCTTAAATCAAGGTTTAATATCTTATACCCACTTGATTTCAACATCATTTTAGGTATAATTTCTTATTTCTTGATAAGTGGCTAGAAACCCCAATTCTTGGGCTGTGATTTAGCGAATATGTGTTAAGATTGTTGTTGGATCTTGTTTGTTGATAGGTTAGATGTATTTTAATGGTGATTTCACCTAGTGGTTGTGGTTTAATTTAATGGGTTTGTAGTTGCAAATACAAAACCACCCATGTGTTTTTGGCTTGCGAGAGAGAGAGAGGTCGCGAAACCAAGACCGCTAGACTGATAGCCTAAGGAGTGGGTCGATATGAGGCTCAACCCCAGAGGGTGATCCCTAGTCCCATATCCTAACACTCAGCTCGAGAGAGTGAGTGAGTGAGGTAAGGCGTAGGCTGGCCTTCATGCGGCAAATGGGAGTCCGAGAGGAACCAATTTCAAATGGGGTAAGTTGCTCGAGAGAGAATTTATTCCCACATATAGCTTACCCTAGTCACTATTACTCTAAAAATTTTCTATCGAAAGCATGTACCCAATAATTTAGATTAACCCATATTCTAGTCACATCCTAAGAATCCCTTCTCATTACTTAGAAATCTTTGTTAATTTTACTGTTGTTACTTACTAGTGGCAAAAACCCCAATTGTTAAGTGACACTCTTGTGTTCCCCTCTAAGTTACAATGTTTTTAATCGTTAAAATCTTTAGCTACGATTAGCTTTAGCACTTTTGTGCTTAACCACTAATTTTCACGCCCACTCCCTTGGGACTCGACCCAACCCTTGGTTGGGTTATTATACTATTGCACGATCATAGACACTTGCATCGGAAGTTGTCTCGTTGATTATGCAAACATCAAAATGGCGTCGCTGCCGGGGAGTGGTGTTACGTGAATTTTTGGTTTAAGTTAAATTCTGCTTTCAATAATCATAGTTTACTAATCTTATTTTTAGTTGTGTTTTTCTTTAAATTTGTTGGTGTAGGTAGGTTCCCTGAGCATGGCTAAGGGAAATGGTGGAAACCCGGCTAAGATGAAGCAAGAAGTCGAGAGGGACTTCACATTACCCGCACTGGTAACTCAGCTGCACGAGTTGGCCACCAAAATAACAGAGGTGGAAAACCATTGCAAGAGTCAAGGGAGGTACATAGGAAGCAGTCTAGATGCAGGGAGAACAACCATGTCGAGGACACACTCCAAGTCATTCTCCAAAAGATCACCGAACAAGATCAAATGTTGGAAGAGATGAAGGAGAGTATTGAAGTGTTGAATCAAATGGTTGGCTCTCATTCTAGATCGATCCAGCTGATCAGGACACTCCTGAATTATGCGGTGCCTTATCTTCACTCAAACGAACTACTAGAGTTACCTAGTAACACTAGGGCCAACCCAACCAATAGGGAGTGAGTAAGGACTCGCGTCGAGCAACGACGTTAAGTAAGGTGCTTCTTGGGAGGCAACCCAAGGTTTTAAATTCTTAAATTTACTTTTATAAATAATGGTGTCTTAGTGGTACAGGTTTGAATGAGGAAAGTGGCGAAAAATACAGATTAGCGAGAAAATGGTCAGTCGGTGGACCACCGAACAGGTTGGCGTCCCCGACCTGCTGACCCGCCATTTGGATCAACTCAAGTTTAAATTAGAGCTTGTATAATTTGGCGACCTTGAGAAGCAGTTCGGCGCATCGCCGACCAGGTTGGCGATCTCGACTTAAACCGCCATCTTGATCCCAAGAAATTGACAAGTCTGTAACAATCGGTGGGACAAGGGACCACTCGGCGAATCACCGAGTGGATTGGCGACTGCAACTAACGTCGTCGAACGGGCACGAACTGGACGGTTTATAATGGCCAAAAGATTCAAAACTTCAACTTCTTCAATTTCCCTCGCTCACAAATCTCTGAAACTCGCACTAAGGTAGCATCCTCTTCAACTTAGCATTACTTTAGTTTGGGACTTATGCTCGGAATTGGAATACTTTGCCACCTAGCGTTTCAAATCTGATTTAACCAACATTGAAGGTTGATTTCCTTTTCCCATATTTAAATTTGAAAGTTCTGTACTCATTTGCAATAATTGTCTCTTAGTGATGTGTGTTGGGAGTCTCTGATAGGATTAGAATGATTAAATGTCTATTTTAATTCAAAAATCTTGACTGTGTTGTCTGATTGTTGAATGCTCGTAATCATTGTGCTTTTTAATGAGTTGGATCATGATTGCATGTTGTTTTGATTGATTGGGTGAAGTCTGAGTAGACCATATTTGTGCTAAATGTCAAAAATTTGTTGAATTATAGAGAGGGTGACACCGCTTTTAAGAGCAAATATAGTCAAATGGCCAAATGCGGCAAGTTCGGGAGAAATTTGAGTATCCTAGATGATGGGTAGTACGGGCCTTGTTCAAATTTCATTAGTGCATGCTTTGATTTTGCTTTCGGGGTTTGCGGGATTGAATTCGAGAAGATGGATTGAAAATGGGTACGTTGGACCATTTGGCGAGCTGGGTCGAGCTCGTCGAATTGTTCGGCGGTTTGCCCAATGTCTCTATCTCGCCCTCTGTATGCTACCCCTGAGACCCTATGCACTGTAACTTTCGGCGGACCAACCCTTGCTCGCCGAAAGCAGTCAGTAATTCACAGAAAGGGCTCCCTTATCGCCGACTTGCCTTAATTGTTTACCCAACCCATCGGCGAGCCCGATTTAGTTCGCCGAATTGGTTCGGCGACTCGCCGACTTGATCGGTGAGTCTATCTGCAGAGAAAGTGACCGTACCTGAATTTAAGTTGTTTTCTTATCCTTTCTCGATCTCTTGCAGATATGGTACACACCAAATTAGCCAAGCAACCACAGAAAAAGGCTAAAGGCATTACGATCAATGAAGGAGGATCAAACCCTCCAAAGAGAAAAAGGGATGACCTCCAACCGGGAGATAAAGGTAAACGAAAAAAGCACATAGCTAGGAAGGGAAAAAATGTTGAACCAACTTTTTTTTAGCCGGAGGATGAGTAACCTTTGATGAATCGAAGGAATGAACTCAGGGCTAGAACTCACCCCACATCTACCGGAACTTCTTTAGCTGTCACTCCGCCGATAACTGAATCAGTGCCAACTCCAGCACCACCTCCACTGCCCCTTGCACTCCCCGTAGCTCCACCTCCACCCAGGTTGCTGAACAGATTAAAAGGCAATGGTTTACCAACCATTCTAGAAGAAAATTTACTATCTATGGAGGGCTTGGAAGGCAAGCACGCTGAGATGCTTGACACACTCAGATATCATGAATTGGAGCCGTTCACTAGGCCATGGAGCCCTTACATTCCTTCATGGGTTCGGGAATTCTACTTAACCTATGGAGAATGGGTCCCAAAGAATAAGAAGAAAGCTAGTGAGTTCCGACTGGTGAATTCGATTATGGTTAGAGGCAAGGAGGTGGAGTATCACAACGATCATATTAATATTGTATTGGGTCGACCGCTGCACTCGATACTTCCCTACCAGGGTTTGCCTATTGTTCCATCCCTGGTGATTTGAAGGGTAGGTTAGCCCCTATGATCTCTAACACCACCCCGAGGTGGATGGAGGCAGGAACTCCGATTGAGAAGAGGGACATGAACATTGGCTCCCGGTACTGGTTTGGCTTCATCAGCAGCAGTATTATGCCATCCCAGAATGATTCCATTATGAGTCATCCTAAGGAGGATTGCCTTGGTTCTATCATGGCTAGGAGGCAGGTTGACTTGAGACTGCTGGTTTCGAGATGGCTATGAGAGCCAAACAGATGCAGATGTCTCTGCCTTTTCCTATTCTGATCACCGAGCTATGTCGGCCTGCCGGAGTACCCCAGGATCCTGCTAGCGATATAGAGGTCACCCCATCTTCCTCCACCGATATTCGGCTTATAGAGGCCGAGTTCACACAAGAGGAGGTTGACAGGAGGAGAGCAGCTCCAGCAGATACTTCTCCAGAGGTTGATGTTGACTCATGACCAGCAGAGAAACCTTGGTCTACTCCGGCTTCGGAGCCTTCAGGTATATCCGCTCCTTCTTCTCCTTCACATACTCCAGGTGCCTCCTCTTCCTCCCAGCCTATCAGGATCACTCATGCCATGATCCTGAAGATGGGGCAGCTGTCCTATTCAGTGGATGTAAGGGCGACGCGATTGGAGAGATCCATCCCAGGGATGATTGATAGTGCCATCTTGACTGCACTAACTCCCCTCAGGACCATCGTTGATGATCTGACTGCCAGAGTCACTGCTTGTGAGAGCAGACAGGGGGAGACACCCGAGGTTACAGCATTAAAAGCTGAAATAGCAGAGTTGAAGAAGGATGTAGCCTATTTGAAGGCTACCGACTTAACAACACTTATGTAGGGAGCAGATTATAAGGATGCTCCTGAGACCTCGGGAAATCCTCCGGCTACTACCGGAGATGTGTAGAGGGATAATGCAGGGCATGTAGAGTCAGAGACAGAGATCGACGAGGAGCGGATAGCAGTGCGCGATAAGGTAGTGCGCGAGAGCCAAGAGGACAGCATATTCAAAGACTTGCCGAATCTTGTAGAGATGGTTGTGCAGTCGGAAACTCAGATAGTGCCGGTTGAGACGTCCACATTAGCTCCTAGTGGATCTGGCGTTATTAGTTCGTCTGAGGCTACTCCAGATACTGAGACCCGTGAACAGATAGATGCACCGGGCATTGATGCTCATATTCAAACCCTGACAGATAGAGAGACTACATAGACAGGACTTCTTTTCACCCCTCTCTCTGTCTTACTTATTTTTACTTTTAGACACTTTTATTTGCATTTGAGGACAAATACTTTTTATTGTGGTTGGGTGAGGCCCACACATTTTGTGTTGATGGTTATGTTCTGTGTATATATTTGGGTTGTTCTACTTTCAAATTGTGTTTTATCTGTTTCTATGGATGATTGAGCTTACGGCTCCTTTTGTTTTAAATGGCAAAAACAAAAACGATTTTTACCCTTCCGATATAAAAATATTTGAATTTTTCGGACATTTTCGCCACCCTTTATATGCTCTTGAATGTGGATGTTCTTTGCAAAATTTAAGTCTCGATTCCGATCAATATCGATGACTTGAATAATGCTCTCAATAGAATGAACATGAATGCGTGGCTACGACGAGGCCAAATGAAAGTTGCATAGACAATATGTGAACTCTTTGCATCTCGTTGTGATTAGACATTTATCGAATTGATTCTCTTGTAATGACCGTTGCACACTAGATAAAGTGTGTGGTCTCGTTGACTTAAGTGTCAATGCCTTGTGTGATGAACTTACTTTGAACCTTGCATGAATAAACTTAGAGTTTGCCCCGTTAGTCTGATTGATTTAGTAAAGGTGTGCTCTTGAAATGAACTTAGGCAACTTTTGAAGAGTGTGAGCCAAATTTGACATATACCTCTTTTGTGGCCTACCCGTGAGCATGTGAAACTCTCTTGAACACCCTTTGGGCCTTACCTTTCTTTGGAAGAACCTTGATGAATGCTAGACCTTACGTGACCCACTACCTATAATCCTCTTGATTTGTGGTTTAATGAATAGCCAACTTACGCCAAAAGTCTAAGTTAGGGGTGTGGTGAAAAGGAAAATGAAAAGTCAAGAAGTGCAAGAAAAGTCTCCCTTAACCCATGGTATTGCGGAACAATGGAAACCCTCCATAAAAAAAAATTATTGATTAAAAGTACAAAAGAAATTGGGTTTCCAAGAAATCCATATAGGTGAATAAAAAGATGACTTAGAAGCACTAGAAAAAGAATTGATAAAGGAAAAGAAGGGGATGCCTTGAGAATACCACATCTCATGAGGAAAGAGTCACGGAGCCTAAATGACCATACCTTTGTACTCAGCCCCATTATAAGCCTTGGAAAGACCTTTTTGATCTTGAGTGAGCCAAACTGAAGATCAATTGGAAAATAAGGTCAAATCTATGGGTGAAAACATGCATTCTGTTCCTCTTTTTGAGTGTGAGTGTTACATCTGATTCCTGATCCTGAATTGATTAACCTCTATGTGTGAATATGGAATCATTCTTTATGTGAGGGAATTTAGATACTTTTTGTTGAGCTTGAACTTGCACAAGTAACAAGTATTGCGAGCATGAGAATCTTTGATAATGGTGTGTCACAACTTGAATCTTTGAGTACACAATTGATATTTGCATGAGTAATTTGAGTCTTGTTGTGTATGTTCATGATTTAGTCTTGTGTAGCACTATTTGAGACATCCTATTTGAACTGCTGAACTTGAGTTTTACTTGAGGACAAGCAAAAGTTTAGTTGGGGTGTTGATGAGTCCACAAATTGGACTCATTTTAAGGCTATATTTTAATAGAAATAGTGTCCTCAAATGCTTATTTAGTCTAAATATCATATGAAAACACTTAAGTTTCAGGTATTTGAAGTTTTAGTGGAAGCATGGACACTTAGGCGCGAAAAGGAACAAAGAGGCTGAAAAGAACGAAGAAGCTGAAGCCTGAGCATCGCCAAGCATGCTTGGCGATTCGCCGAAGGGACCCACTCCGCCCTTTGTTCCAATACGCGAAGCCATGAAGGAAAAGGATCAAAAAGGCTATGAAAGGAGTAGTCGGCGCTTCGCCGATCAGTTCCCCGAAGCAGAAGTATACCGCACAGTGATCCAGAACGCACAGATGCTGAAGACAAAGAACAAACTGCGATGAACTAGAATAAGGGCGAATCGCCGAGTCATTCGGCGTTCGCGACTAACCTCGCCGAGCGATCCGCCAACACTATTTTCTAAAGTCTATAAATACTAAACTCTTTACTAGTTTTGAGATAGAAGAGGAGAGTCTGAACATTATTGTAATTTTTACTTTAGCTTTGATATTTTCTCTCAAGGTTGGAGAGGGTTTTTGGAGGACTTGAAGAAGAAAGGAGTTCATCTTCCCCAAATTGGAAGTGGGTCTTCTTTATTCTTCTTTTTTTGCTTAAATAAAGGTTTAATTTCTTATACCCACTTGATTTCTACATCATTTTAGGTCAAATTTCTTATTTCTTGATGAGTGCACACCCCCCCCCCCAATTCTTGGGGTGTGATTTAGCGAATATGTGTTAAGATTGTTGTTGGGTCTTGCTTGCTGATAGGTTAGATGTATTTTAATGGTGATTTCACCTAGTGGTTGTGGTTTAATTTAATGGGTTTGTAGTTGCAAATACAAAACCACCCATGTGTTTTCGGTTTGCTCGTGAGAGAGGTCGTAAAACCACAACATGAGGTTCAGCCCTAAAGGGTGAGCCTAGTCCTATATCCCAACACTCAGCTCTAGAGAATGAGTGGGGTAAGGCGTAGGCTGGCCTTCATATGGCAAATGGGTGTCCGAGAGGAACCCATTTGAAACGGGGTAAGTTGCTCGAGAGAGAATTTATTCCCACATATAGCTTAGCCTAGTCACTATTACTCTACGAATTTTCTATCAAAAGCTTGTACCCAATAATTTAGATTAACCCGTATTCCGGTAACATCCCAAGAATTCCTTCTCATTACTTAGAAATCTCTGTTAATTTTATTGTTGTTACTTACTAGTGACAAAAAACCCCACTGTTAAGTGACACTCATGTGTTCCCCTCTAACTTACAATGTTTTTAATTGTTAAAATCTTTAGCTACGATTAGCTTTAGCACATTTGTGCTTAACCACTAATTTTCACGCCCACTCCCTTGGGACTCGACCCCAACCCTTGGTTGGGTTATTATACTATTGCACGATCGTAGACACTTGCATTGGAAGTTGTGTCATTGATTACGCAATCATCAGGCACTCACACCAACCCAATGGTGAGAGAACCATTACTACATCCCAACTAAATAATTTAAGGCTACGGAAGCAGGTTTAAATACCTAAATAATAAAGTACCAATAAACTTCTAAAAGATCTAACAACGAAACTAAACAATGCGGAAGAAATAGCCTAGAACATGAAACTCAACATACCAAAACTCTAACAAGATCCATAAATCTAAATAAGAAGGGTTACAACTCCCAAACTAATGTACTAATAACTAACTAGAAAGTCTAAGTCCAAAATGTTTGCTTAGACGGAAAGAGAACCCATGGCAGCTCGGAAGAACTAGCTCACCCTTGAATTCGAATGATCATTGATCTTTTAGGCGAGGTCTATCAATAGCCGCCTGAATATGACATGTGTTCAACAAAGAAAGAGCAAGTGCAGTATCAGTACACAACCACAGTGTACTGATAGGATCACGCGGCTATCTCACTAAGTGCAACATACATAAGTCAATACCACAATACTATAACATGCATACACCGAACATATACAATATCATCATCATTTACGAATACGAAGTACGGTTTCGTATTTCTCAAGATACACAGTTACGACAAGTCATTGGTCCTCTCATGGAACTCAAACCCAAACAGTTAGCATACCGAAACGTGGTACCCGATCCAATGATTATGCCGTAACGTCGCAACCGATCCCATAGTTATGCTAGAATGTGGCAACCAATCCAGGTTAGTGTGTCGGAACGCAACAACCGATCCATTCAACAAGCCACAATCACAATCACAAAGCACATTCTCATAATCATACAATCAAGTCATGATTCATGGCATTCATCATTCATCTATCTTCATTTACAAGAAGTGTGATCAATAATGTAACATTTGCATACATACATGTATCATAATGAAGCAAGAACAAGCATACATCACACAATCATAGAATCACAACCATAACCTACCTCAAAACAAGCTTGAATCCCCTAAGAAACTTGATTCTTCCCTTTTCGAATTCGTTCCACTTGTTCTTGGTCTACAAACAATCATAACAACACGGAAATCAATAAATAATCACTAATTACCCAAATTATCAACAATCCTATCAACCCTAGATCAAACTCATGATCCCAATATCCCAGTTAGGGCTTTTTCCACAATAATTCCCAGATCAAAAACCTCCCCATCGATAATTACCCATCAGATTACGTTCTACGGATCAAAAATTGGATTCAGGGAGTGAAAATCTTACTTTTAGCCTCAAAAATGGTGGAAAACTGTCAAGAAAAGCCATGGGTTTGTTCCTTAGCTCTCAAGTTTGAAAATTGCAGAATAAAACAATTTTAGGGTTTATTTCCAACTTTAAGTCGCGTCTATCCCACCACAGCGGTACCACCCCGCTACAGTGGTCCGGTCCTGGCGGTAGAAATCCCCGTTGTAGTGACTTGCACGGAACAATGAGCTTATTTAATAATTCCAATACCCCCATTTCACAACACACCTTCAACCAACGACACTCAGAAACTACCCACTCATGCTAAGATTAGTTTCGGGAGTTCTACTCACCTGAATTCAATTTCGTAAAGTCGTACGAGTTCTTTAACGTCTTAGGTATCTACTTATGCAATCAAGATCACAATTAAATCACCCAATTGTTACCAGATTTCCCTAGACTTTAATGACTCTGATTTCGTCCAAGTCTGGACTAGGCAGGGAAAAAAATCCAGGTTACTACGAAAAGTTTTTCAGCCCAAAAATTTTTCCCAATGGCTTTTCTATAACGACGAGAACATGTCGTTACAATTTTGGGTCAACTTCAAACGACCATAACTTTCAGGATGTGTTAGGTGGCCCATAAGATATCAAATAAAAGATCGTGGAATCCTCTTTCCAACGCCACCAAGTTTGCTAATTTTTGAGCTCGTATGAGGGAGATATGCCCGTTTAAAGTCAAGCTATCCATTTAAGGAAAGTTACCCGGATTTAAGAGGGGTATTTTGGTCTTTTCCTTACCCTATCAGATTTATTTCATTTTTATTAATTAATTAGGGGTCAAAACAGATTTGTTTCAATTTACACAATCATAATTCACGCTGGGGTTTTGGAAAAAGGTTCAAGAAGAGAAAAGAGGAGAAAGGTCAAGGTTTTGTCAAGATCTTGAGATTTCGTTGCGGATTTCACCAAGGGTTTGATCCCTAAGAGGTATGTGAGTTCACATAGCGTTGGATTCGTTCACCCACACGCCAATCATGTTAATTTCACTGTAAAATTCATTTTAGAAAGCATGAAGGTTTGATGTTCTTGATTAGTATTCTTGAATTTGCTATCGTTCTTGAATTAGGATGGAATTAGGGCTGGAAGGGGGATGGGGACGGGGACTGGGGGACGGGACGAGGATCATTTTGGCCGGGATTTTGGGGGGACCGGGATTGGGGGGATAAAAATTTGTCCCATCCCGTCCCACTATATATACGGGATGGGACGGGATTTGGCGGGACGGGATGGGACGGGACGTGGGATTTTTATTTTTTTTATATGTTTATTTATTTGTATTGAAATTATATGTTATTGAATAGCATTTTTAGTTTATTTAGTTTTCAATAACATTTTTAGCTAATAAAAAATGCTTAAAGTTTTCAAATTTCAAATTTAAACTTTCAAATTTCAAACTTGAAAGTTCAAATTTGTATTTTAAATATTTTAAAGTAATTTAAACTTGAAATTTCAAATTTTATTTTCAATTTTCAAATTTCAAATTTGAGAAGTTCAAATTTGTATTTTAAAAGAATTTAACTTGAAATTTTAAATGTCAATTTTCAATTTTTAAATTAAGTATTTGAAAGTTAGTATTTTAAAATTAAAATTAAAATGCAAGACAATAGTTATATAAAAAAGACTTGAATAAAGCCTTCAAATTTATTCAATAAAATCTAATTGCAACTTAGAACTTAGAAGTTACAATTTACAAATATTAGTGGAGTAACTAATCTACGCAGCCACCTTCTAGGAAGGGTTCTATTTCAATAAATTCTCATATGTAAAACAAATATTTGTTACAAATATTAGATGAGTAACTAATTTACGCAGCCACCTTCTAGGAAGGTTTCTGTTTCAATTAGTTCTCGGATGTAATCTAATATTTGTATTCTCCTTTAAAATTTAATTCTAATTGTCGCATCATATCGACGGTAACATCCTCCGGTGTTGGAAAACTTGCTAGAAATTCTTGTGACTCTAATTCATCATCACTAGATCCAACTACCGCATTAATCCAAAGCTTCTTGTTTGGAACTTAACCTTGGCAAATTATAATTCCTCCTCTCGACGTTCACCCAGTCTCTAAATAAAACTGATGTTTCCAAACTTTCTTCCGCCAATGAATGTCTATGATCGCCAAGTTGAAACCTTGCCGCACTAAAAAGCAGCCTCTGATGCAACTGATGAAGCTTGAATAGCTAGAACATCACGAACCATTTTGCTCAAAATTGGAAATGCAACGCTCCGCCTCCTCCACCATGCTAAAAAATCTTCATTGCCATCTCCGTCTTCCACTGTTTCTAAAGATTGATTACGATATTCTTCAAAATCATCATGATTAGTAGAATTAAGACCAAGAAAACCTCGCATATAACTTGAAATTCGAGCTTTACTCTGAGGATTAGAAGTTTGACCAACTTCTCCTTGAGTATTTCCTGTAGTTATATATTTTTCATACAAAAATTTTTCTTCTATTTTTATGCTAGACTTACACATTTCACAAGTTGGATATTTTTCCGGTAAAATTTCTAAAGTATCATAAAAAGTTTCAACAAGTCCCTGCACACCTCGTAATTTATAGTCAGGATGAAGTAAAGTAGCAGTTAAAAAATTTGAGGAATAGGAAAAAACTCTAAATTTTTCAATTTTTCTGTATTTAGAAAATTGTATTGAAATAGCACAAATATTTATTAATACTGATAAAATAGTAGGATAATAAATTCCAGAAAACATGATTGTAGCATCATAAAAAAGTCTTAAAAATTCTAATAGTTCATTAGTTTCTTCCCAATCTTCTTCACAAATTCTCTCTAATGGGTCAGCATTATGAGCATTAAACACCATTTGTATGGGTCTTTTATTTTTGTAAGCAACTGAAAACATTTCGTATAAAGAATTCCACCTTGTTTTAATATGTCTTGAAATTTTTCTTGGTGGAAAATCACATAGTATACAACGCTCATTAAATTCCCTAATTCTAGCAGCTCTTTTAGCATAAAAAATCCAGGCAACAGCATATTCAATTTTCATACAACCACATTCAAATAATGAAATACCATCTTGTACAACTAAATTTAATACATGTGCAACACATCTAACATGAAAAGAATTAACATCAATTGGACATAATCTAGTTTTTAACATACTAGCAGCGTTTACATTATTAGATGCATTATCTAATGCGACAGACATTACTTTATCTATAAGCATGTAATAATCTAAAACACTCAAAATATTTGAAG
>NW_006239410.1:55386-55701 GCF_000226075.1 Solanum tuberosum | reverse complement strand
TCAAGATAAGGATTAATATCACCATAAATTTGTTGTAAAATTTCATGATCGAGTTGAGCATTTGAATCAATATCATAAGAAGTATCATCAACATAAGTAGAATCATTTGTATTAAATCTAACTCTAGACATTGATTTAGAAGAAGTACCACCACATTTACTCTTATTTTTTTCCTTACTACTTTTTTTATTAAAATTAAATAATTTACTAATGCCACTTGGTTCTTTCTCTTTTTCTTTACCGGTATTTTTTTTGCTAAAACTCATATTTAATTATATGTAAAGTGTAATATAAAAATAATAATAACACAAAAAT
>NW_006239410.1:22094-54910 GCF_000226075.1 Solanum tuberosum | reverse complement strand
GGTGTTGGGGAAGTAAAAAAGGTAAATAAATCTGTTGGGGGGCCCACTAGTCGTTGCCCCAGTGGTCCCCAACGGATATAATTTTAAAACAAAAAAAATTGAGGGGATCCCGCGAAATCAGCCGGTTCAGCCGGGCTGGGACCGGGCCGGTTCGACCGAGACCAAAGGGTGAACCGGCCCCTAACCGGTCCCCTATCCCGATCCCCTCCCAACCCGCGAGAACATACAGGACCGTGTCCGGCGAGCCAGTTCTCGAACCGATCGCGGGACGGGGTGGGCCGACCCAGTCCCCCTGCCAAGCCTAGATGGAATTGATGAATTCTTGAGGAAATCGTATCGATTTTCAAATTCATTTTGACGAGATTCTTATGTACATGTATTGGGTAACTGAATCTAAAGAGAAATTGAGAAAAATAATCGAATCTAATTGAATTAAGGTCAGAAAACGAGTTGAAAAATTTGACGAATTGAACTAGGGGTGGCGCGCCATTGATGCGCCAACAGGGCTGGCGTGGTGCGCCAGCAGTGAACCAGAATTGAACTTCAGGGCCTGCGCGCCGCGCGAACAGTGCGCCAGAGTCGCCTACCCCCACCCATTTTTCGTGGGTTAGCCCGTTTAAGTCCTTCAAAAGTGTACTATCACTTCCTATTGATTCTAACTACTCTAAAATACTTCTAAGCATCTAGAAATCATTCATAAACATGAATAACCCTTGAATCCATAATTCAAATTCAAGATAGAGTTGAGAGTCAAGTCTTGAGAGTTCTTCGACTCATTTTAAGAGGTCTTTTGCGATTGTTTTACAACTTGTTTTAAATGACTTGAACACATAGTTGAGAAGAGTAGAGTGGTTTCATTTTCTTTAAAATGATATATGGGAACTAAGTATTCCAAAGAGCAAATGTCTTTACATTTAAGATGAGAGAAAACCCCATTTTCTAAAAGAGTTTACATGAGCAGTTTTAGTACCATCTCTTTTAAGAGAAAGATTTTGAGTAATAATCTCACACCATAGAGAGAGTTATGTTTTTAAACATATGAGCTAGTTACACTTTGGGAATAGTATTGAGCACCGATATGGGGACGAGTTCAGATAACTCAAAGTCTCCATAAACTATGTATCCAACGTGGGTAGAAAGGGTCATACTTTTTAGATGATTCATTAATGATCTTTAGCATAGACTAGTTGATCCACATGGTTGAGTAGTTATATACCCCGAAAAAGTATAGGACAGTTCTGGCAGCGTGGGCGAAATGTTGTATCATCACATAACTCATAGTGATGGTTGGCGGTTAGAGAATATCCCACAGAGTTATTCTGTTTCTTTATATATACAAATAGAGTTTTATATTGTATTTTCTAATACATTAAGTTGTTATATATTGTTTAAAGCTTTTCTTTATACTGCATCTTTATTACTGCTTTATATTGAAATGAGTTGAATGGAGTTGAGACGAGGCAAGTGTTTCTTTCAGTTCCAGTTTAAGCTTATGTCTTGTTTTAGAGTTCCCCTCACATGCTCATACATTCCATGTACTGACGCCGTTTGTCCTGCTTCTTTTATGATGTAGATATAGGTAACCAGGATCAATATGTAGCGTTTCGTTGATCCAGTTGAGCTTCCGAGTTGTTGGTGAGCCTCTTTGCTTCCAGAGAATCCCTTTATTTTGTTTTATCATTTTTAGCTTTTAAGGATGTCGTGGGTCTTGTACTAATGTCCATCTCAGTAAGTAGAGGCTTCATAGATGGTTAGACATTATTAGTTCATGAGTCTTTCCATTTTCAGTTATTGATGTCTGATACTTGAGTTTCCTCTTTTACCAGTTGAATGTTTCCTTTATAAAATTCTATGTTTATTACATGAATTTATCTTTGAGTTCTTGTGAATATTGAGTAAAGTCTTCCGCTGAGTATTAAGCCAGGCCAAGGGTTCACTTGGGGCCCACAATGGTTCTCGAGTGCCAGTCCCTCCCAGAGTGTAGGCTCAAGGCGTGACAAACTTGGTATCAGAGCACAGAGTTCAAGAGTTCTAGGGATTCTATGAAGTCATGTATGTAGAGTCTTAGTTATCGGTGTGAAGCGCGTCACATCTATAATTAGTATACTGCAACATTTAGGAACTATGTCACTTCTTTAGTACTCTTTTCGTGCGATAGAGTTCATTTCTATAAAAGTTTCTTTCTAACTCGTGCTTGCGCGTATCTTTCAGATCATGCCTCCATGAAGAGATGTCTGAGGTCATCCTGCTAGGAGGAATGTCGAGCAACAAAGGGTACCTGATGCACCAGAAGTGCAACCCCAAGGAGAGGTCACCAATGCAGAGTTTCAGGAAGCTATCCGGATGTTGAACCAAGTTGTGACCAACCAAGCTAGGCAACCAAGAGAGAATTGACAGGAAGTGGCTGATACTTCTAGGATCTATAAGTTCTTAAGGATGAATCCTCCAAACTTCACTGGTTCAAGTGTCAATGAGAATCCAGAAAACTTTGTAGAGGAATTGCAGAAAGTGTTTGAGGTCATGGATGTTGTTGATGTTGTGCGAGTAGAACTAACTGCATACCAACTGAAGGGTGTTGCTAGGATCTGGTTTGACCAATGCAATAAGAGTAGAGTTAAGGGTGCACCGATTGTGAGCTGGGATGTGTTCGAGAGTGCCTTCATAGGGCGTTTCTTTCCCCGTGAGCTAAGACAGGCAAAGGTAAGAGAATTCCTCACTCTTAAGTAGGAATCTATGAGTGTGCACGAGTATAGCCTTAATTTCACCCAACTTTTCCGTTATGCTCTGGAGATGGTTGATGTTATGAGGAGTCAAATGAGTCTGTTTGTTGATAGGTTGTCTCGTCTGTCAAGTAAATAAGGAAAGGCAGCTATGTTAATAGGGGATATGTACATAGCAAGGCTAATGATCCATGTGCAACAGGTTGAGGAAGATAAGCTGAGAGATAAAGAAGAGTTTCGAACTTAGAAGACAAAAACATCAGGAAATGAGTCCGAGCAGCAGAAGAGCAAAGTGAATCGGTTTTATTTTCAATAGAATCAACAGGGACCTGCTCCATCATCTACTAATGCACCTGCACCAAGGAACATAGATGAGTTCAAGAATCAGAATTCACAAAATTACAGAGCTAGACCTGCACAGTCTTAAGGAAGTGTAGCACAAAGAGGTAATTGGGCTCCTACATGTGCTAAGTGTGGTAGGAACCACCCAGGATCGTGTCGTGATGGCTCTATTGGTCGCTTCAAGTGTGGTCAAAATGGTCACTTTATGAAAGGGTGTCCTAAGAACAGGCAAGATAGTGGTAATGGGGGCAATATAGCCCAATCTTCTTCAGCTGCTCCACCAGAATAAGTTGCACCTAGAGGAGTTACTTCAGGGACAGGCGGAGGGGCAAACGGTCTATATGCTATCACTAGTCTCCAAGAGCAAGAGAATTCTCCAGATGTTGTCACTGGTATGATCAAAGTCTTTACTTTTGATTTTTATGCTTTGCTAGATCAAGGAGCGAGTCTATCTTTTGTGGCTCCTTATGTTGCTATGAATTTTAATATCCTTCTTGAGCAACTTCTTGATCCCTTTAGTGTTTCGATACTTGTTGGTGAGTCTATTTTAGATGAGAGAGTTTATCGTGGTTGTACCATTTCTGTCAATCACAAGGACACCATGGCTAACTCAGTTGCGTTATATATGGTAGATTTTGATGTCATTCTAGGTATGGACTGGCTTCATGCTTGTTATGCCTCAGTCGATTGTAGAACTCGAGTAGTTAAGTTCCAGTTTGCTAATGATCCAGTTATTGAGTGGATGAGTAGTTCAGCAGTGCCTAAGGGTCATTTTATTTCATACCTTAAGGCGAAAAAGTTAGTTTTCAAGGGGTGCATATATAACTTAGTCCGAGTTAATGACTCTAGTATTGAGACACTACCTCTTCAGTCAATTCCAGTATTCAGTGAGTTTCCAGAGGTCTTTCCAGACAATCTTCCTGGAGTACCTCCTGAGAGAGAAATAGACTTCGGTATAGATATTCTTCCCGATACTCATCATATCTCTATTCCTTCATATAGAATGGATCCAACAGAGTTGAAAGAGTTAAAAGAGCAATTGAAAGATCTTCTTGAGAAAGGTTTTATTCGACCAAGTGTCTCACCTTGAGGCGCTCCGATCTTATTTGTGAGAAAGAAAGATGGTTCTCTTAGAATATGCATAGATTATCGTCAGTTGAACAAAGTTACTATCAAGAATAAGTATCATTTTCCGAGATTTGATGATCTCTTCTATCAACTTTAGGGTGCCACTTGTTTATCTAAGATAGACCTCAGATAAGGCTATCATCAGTTGAGAGTAAGAGAAAGTGACATCCCTAAGATAATATTTAGGACCCGCTATAGTCATTATGAGTTTCTGGTCATGTCGTTTGGTTTGACTAATGCTCCTACAGCATTCATGGACCATATGAACAGAGTATTCAAGCCTTATTTAGATATGTTTGTTATCGTATTCATTAATGACATTCTAATCTATTCGAGGAATGAGGAGGATCATGCTAGTCATCTCAGAGTAGTTCTTCAAACTCTCAAGGAAAGAGAGTTGTATGCTAAATTTTCTATGTGTGAATTTTGGCTTGAGTCTGTGGCATTCTTAGTCCATATTATTTCCGGTGATGAGATTCGAGTTAACACTCAAAAAATAGAGGCAGTGCAGAACTGTCCTAAACCCACATCTCCAACTGATATTAGGAGTTTCTTGGGATTGGCTGGCTATTATATAAGATTTGTCGAGGGGTTTTCATCTATTTCATCCCCATTAACTAAGTTGACTAAGAAACAGTTAAGTTTCAATGGTTCGAAGCTTGTGAGAAAAGCTTTCAGGAATTGAAAAAACGGTTGACTACTGCCCCAGTATTGACCTTACCATAAAGTACGCAAGGCTTTGTGGTATATTATGTGCGTCCAGAGTTGATTGTGTTGTGTATTGATGCAGAATGGCAAAGTTATACCTTATGCCTCCAGACAACTTAAGATTCATGAGAGGAATTACCCAACCCATGATCGAGAGTTGGTTGCTATAGTATTTGCCTTGAAAATATGGCGCCACTATCTTTATGGTGTTCATTTGGATGTGTTCACCGATCACAAGAGTCTTCAGTATGTGTTTATGTGTTTAGTCAGAAAGAGCTTAATCTCAGACAGAGAAGGTGGTTGGAGTTACTCAAGGATTATGATATGAGTATTCTCTATCACCCAGGTAAGGTTAATGTCGTTGTTGATGCCTTGAGCAGGTTGTCTATGGGTAGTACTTCCCATGTTGATAAAGACAAGTAAGAGTTAGCCAAAGAGGTGCGTAGACTTGCACGATTAGGAGTCCAATTAATGGATTCCAACAAAGAAGGAGTGGTAGTGATGAATGGGGCTTAATCATCATATGTGTCTGAAGTGAAAGACAAACAAGACCAGGATCCTATTTTTCTTAAATTAAAGGCAAATGTTCATAAGCAAAAAGTAATGGCTTTTGAATAAAGGGGAGATGGTGTTTTGAGGTATCAAGGTAGATTGTATGTACCAAGGGTGGATGAACTCCAAGAGAGGATCATGGAGGAAGCTCATAGCTCCAGATATTCTATCCATCTTGGTTCCACAAAGATGTATCGTGACTTGAGAGAAGTCTATTGGTGGAGTAGTATGAAGAAGTGTATCGCAGAGTTCGTTGCTAACTGTCCGAATTGCCAAAAAGTCAAGGTAGAGCACCATAGGCCCGCTGGTATGGCTCAGAATATACATCTTCTGAAATGGAAGTGGGAGATGATCAATATGGATTTCATTACAAGTTTACCACGGTCTCGTAGGCAGCATGATTCGATTTGGGTGATTGTAGATCGAATGACTAAATCAGCCCATTTCATACTGATAAAGACTACTCATTCAACAGAAGATTATGTTAAGTTATATATTCAAGAGGCAGTCGGACTTCATGGAGTTCCGGTGTCCATCATTTTAGATAGAGGTGCGTAATTAACTGCGCAATTTTGGAAGTCATTCCAGAAAGGTTTGGGTTCCAAGGTAAATTTGAGTACTGTTTTTCATCCTCAGACTGATGGTCAAGCAGAGCGCACTATTCAGACTTTAGAGGATATGTTGAGGGCATGCATGATTGATTTCAAAGGTAATTGGGATGACCACTTACCTCTTATAGAGTTTGCTTACAACAATAGTTATCATTCTAGCATCCAGATGGCTCCTTAAGAAGCTCTTTATGGGAAAAGATGTAGATCTCCTATTGGATAATTTTGAGGTTGGTGAAGCTGGGTTGATAGGACCAGACTTAGTTCATCAAGCTATGGAGAAAGTGAAGATTATTCAAGAGAGGTTGAAAACATCGCAGAGTCGTCAGAAATCCTACACAAATGTTTGGAGAAGAGACTTAGTGTTTGAAGTAGATGATTGGGTTTATTTGAAGGTTTCACCCATGAAGGGTGTTATGAGATTTGGAAGGAAAGGGAAACTTAGTCCCCGATATATTGGTCCTTACAGAATATCTAAGAGGATCGGTAACGTGGCTTATGAGTTGGAGCTACTGCAAGAGTTAGCAGCAATTCATACGGTATTTCACATTTCCATGTTGAAGAAGTGTATAGGCGATCCTTCATTTATCATACCTACCGAAGATTTTGGTATTAAGGATAGCTTATCTTATGAGGATATTCCTGTTCAGATTCTAGATTGCCAAGTTCGCAAGTTGAGAACCAAGGATATAGCATTAGTCAAGGTTCTGTGGAGGAATCAGTTTGTGAAGAGGCTACTTGGGAAGCTGGGGAGCATATGAAGAAGAGATACCCACATCTCTTCGAGCCCGGAGAAATTCCAAATTAAGGTACTAATCCTTTCTTGGCATTTGTTTTAAGTTAACATGTTGTGTTTGTATTTTGCTTGTTGGGTGTTTGAGTTGAATGTTAGATGTTACACCCTTAGTATACTTAGAGTAATCTCATTCGAGGACGAATGTTCCCAAAGGGGAGATATTGTAACACCTCGGTATTTGAAAGAACTAGAATTAGAAAGAACCATTTTTGGAAAGAGTAAATTTGGAAATTTTGGCAAGTTATGCTAAGTATGAGTTTTGTGACAACTTCAAACGTCATAACTTTTGGTACATGATGAGTTAGGTGGCTCATAAGATATCAAATAAAAGGTCTTGGAATGCTCTTTTCAACGCCACCAAGCTTACTAATTTTCGAGCTTGTATGAGGGAGATATGCCCGTTTGAAGTCGGGCTATCCATTTAAGGATATTAAAGTTACCTGGATTTAAGAGGGGTACTTTTGTCTTTTCCTTACTCTATCAGATTTATTTCTTTTTTTAGTAATTCATTATGGGTCTAAACTGATTTGTTTCAGTTTACACAATCATAAGTCACGCTAGGGTTTTGGAAGAAGGTTCAAGAAGAGAAAAGAGGAGAAAAGAAGAGAAAGTTCAAGATTTCGTCAAGATCGTGAGATTTTGTTGCGGATTTCACCAAGGGTTTGATCCCTAAGAGGTATGTGTGTTCACGTAGCATTGGGTTCGTTCACCCACATGCCAATCATGTTAATTTCAGCATAAAATTCATTTTAGAAAGCATGAAGGTTTGATGTTCTTGATTATTGTTCTTGAATTTGCTTTCGTTCTTGAATTAGGATGGGATTGATGAGTTTTTGAGCAAATCGTATCAATTTTAAGATTCGTTTTAAGTAGATTATTGTGTACATGTATTGGGTAACTGAATCTAAAGAGAAATTGAGAAAAAGAATCGAATCTAATCGAATTAAGGTCAGAAAAAGAGTTGAAAAATTCGTCGGATTGAACTGGAGGAGGGGTGGAGCGGCACGCCAATGATGCGCCAGCAAGGCTGGCATGGCGCGCCAATAGTGCGCCAGAATGTGGTCTCTGAACTTCAAGGGCTAGCGCTCCATGCCAACAGTGTGCTAGGGTCGCCTGCCCCCACTCGTTTTTCGTCGTTTAGCCCGTCTGAGTCATTCTAAAGTGTACTATCACTTCCTATTGATTCTAACAACTCTAAACTACTTCTAAACATCTAGAAATCATTCATAAACATGAATCATTACTCTTGAATCCATAATTTAAATTCAAGGAGTTGAGAGTCAAGTCTTGAGAGTTCTTCGAGCCATTTTAAGAGGTCTTTTGCTACTGTTTTACAACTTGTTTTAAATGACTTGAACACAGAGTTGAGAAGAGTAGAGTGATTTAATTTTCTTTTAAATGATATATGGGAACTAAGTATTCTCAAGAGAAAATGTCTTTACATTTAAGATGAAAGGAAACCTCGTTTTTCAAAAAAGTTTTCATGAGTAGTTCTAGTACCATCTCTTTTAAGAGAAAGATTTTGAGTAATATTGAGCAAATCGTATCAATTTTAAGATTCGTTTTAAGTAGATTATTGTGTACATGTATTGGGTAACTGAATCTAAAGAGAAATTGAGAAAAAGAATCGAATCTAATCGAATTAAGGTCAGAAAAAGAGTTGAAAAATTCGTCGGATTGAACTGGAGGAGGGGTGGAGCGGCACGCCAATGATGCGCCAGCAAGGCTGGCATGGCGCGCCAATAGTGCGCCAGAATGTGGTCTCTGAACTTCAAGGGCTAGCGCTCCATGCCAACAGTGTGCTAGGGTCGCCTGCCCCCACTCGTTTTTCGTCGTTTAGCCCGTCTGAGTCATTCTAAAGTGTACTATCACTTCCTATTGATTCTAACAACTCTAAACTACTTCTAAACATCTAGAAATCATTCATAAACATGAATCATTACTCTTGAATCCATAATTTAAATTCAAGGAGTTGAGAGTCAAGTCTTGAGAGTTCTTCGAGCCATTTTAAGAGGTCTTTTGCTACTGTTTTACAACTTGTTTTAAATGACTTGAACACAGAGTTGAGAAGAGTAGAGTGATTTAATTTTCTTTTAAATGATATATGGGAACTAAGTATTCTCAAGAGAAAATGTCTTTACATTTAAGATGAAAGGAAACCTCGTTTTTCAAAAAAGTTTTCATGAGTAGTTCTAGTACCATCTCTTTTAAGAGAAAGATTTTGAGTAATAATCTCAAACCATAGAGAGAGTTATGTTTTTAAACATATGAGCTAGTTGTAGTTTGGGAGTAGTATTGAGCACCGATATGGGGATGAGTTAAGATAACTCAAAGTCTCCATAAATCATGTAGCCAACGTGGGTAGAAAGGGTCATACTTTTTAGATAATTTCTTAATGTTTTTTAGAATAAACTAGTGGATCCACATAGTTGAATAGTTCTATACCCCGTCAAAGTATAGGACAATTCTGGCAGCGTTGGCGAGACGTTGTATCATCACATAGCTCATAGTGATGGTTTTCGGTTAGAGCATCTCCCACAAAGTTATTTTGTATCTTTATATATACAAATAGAATTTATATTTTATTTTCTAATACATTGAGTTGTTATCTATTGTTTAAAGCTTTTCTTTATACTGCATCTTTATTACTGTTTTATATTGAAATGAGTTTAGTGGAGTTGAGACGAAGTAAGTGTTTCTTTCAGTTCCAGTTCAAGCTTATGTCATATTTTAGAGTTCCCCTTACATGATCGTACATTCCATGTACTGACGTCATCTGACCTGCATCTTTTATGATGCAAATACAGGTAACCAGGATCAGCATCCAGCGCTTCGTTGATCCAGTTGAGCTTTAGAGTTGTTGGTGAGCCTCCTTGCTTCCGGAGGATCCCTTTATTTTGTTTTATTATTTTTAGCTTATTAGGATGTCGTGGGTCTTGTCTCGACGTCCATCTCAGTTAGTAGAGGCTTCATAGATTGTTAGACATCATTAGTTCATGAGTCTTTCCATTTTCAGTTATTGATGTCTGAGACTTAAGTTACCTTTTTGTCTAGTTGAATGTTTCCTTTATAACATTCTAAGTTTATTACATGAATTTATCTTTAAGTTCTTGTGAATTTTGAGTAAATTCTTTCGCTGAGTAGTAAGCCATGCCAAGGGTTTGCTTGGGGTCAGTAATGGTTCTCGAGTGTCAGTCCCACCCAGGGTGTAGGCTCGGGGGGTGACATTTACTTTCCTAACAATAAAAAAAAGGAATTTTGCTTAACTTATTTTTCAAAATGATAGTTTGTCGGGTTGTATCCTGGGTTTATAGTTCACAAATTTAATTGTAAGAAGCCAAAGAAAGAGTTATCACTACACCAAAAATGATCTTTAACGATAATTAATAACTTAAGTGCCGCTAAATATGCACTTAAAGAGGAAATTAGTACTCTATAAATATTTCTAAAACCTATAGCGACATTGAATCTAATAACAATTAATTAATGCCGGTAAAGGCTCTAGCACTCTTCGTTAATGTGCATATTTATTGTCGATAAAAAATATTTTTGTTATAAGTCTATTTTGGTCATTTGTTAGTTTCAAGAAAACTTGATCTCTAATTATGCCCAAAAAGAAAAGAGGAAGAAATATGGAAAATTATTCAACTTGCATTAAAAGAAGTAAAGTAGTTGCCTCTATACTAATATTCTAGGAAGAGTACAATGGCATACAAAAAGTTTGTACCAAAAAAAAATCAGAATAATATACTAATTGTGGCAAGCAATAGAGTAATTTGTTTGGTTATTTTAATAAACTTCATCATTGGTTCCTTATTAGTTATAACATATTTGTTGTTGTGTGCTATCAAATATAGCCTACAAGCAATTTTCCCAAAAAATATATGAAGAAGCCTATCGAAAGGGAAAAAAGAGAAGATCAATTTTCAATCATCTTTGCTGGGATTTTTTACATAGTTAAAAAAGTCACTAAAATAGCTTAAAGAAGTTGCAATAGTTACACGAATCACTATGACTTGCAGTGAAAGATTAAACTTCCTGAAATAGGAGGAAAAAAAATTTGAGGAATGAAACACACTTCATAAGAAACTTAATCTATTTGAATTCAGCTCCATTATAACGGGAAAAAACATACAAGTAATAGTGGCAGAAATAAAAGTTTTGTTTACTAAAGAACCAAATGTTATGAATTCAATCATACCAGTAGCGTTATGAGTTGTGGTCTGAGAGGTGCAAGGGTAGTAATGTCGCATTGCAATTGAAATCAATTTTCTTTGTTTATTTTTCTTCTTTTGGTGCGTTGGAAGTAAGTGTTGAGTTTTAAAAGGTGTGAATGGAAAATAAAGGGTTGTGACTTTTGTGAAGAGTTGTGACTTTTATGAAAAATTAAGACTATTTCGTAAGGTTGTGACTTTTAAGAAGAGTCAGATAAGAATCTCGATCTGCGAGGATGTCACGTAGGCAGGTCTAAGATTCTCTTATATATGTAAGATAAGATGTAGGGAAAAGAGCCTGATATACCCCTCAACTTTGTCATTTGGAGCTAATATGCCCCTCGTTATGAAAGTGGCTCATATATATCTTTACTGTTATGCAAACAGCTCACATATACCTATATCGTTACAAAATGGGCTCACATATACCCTTCATTTAATGGGAGTGAAAAAAATAGTTTTAAAGTTACATTTTTTACTTTTAATTTATTTATTTTTTAAATCATTTAGAGGTATATATGATCCTTCTAGCAAAGTTCAAGGTATATTTTAGTCTTTTTCATACATAAATTATTTTTGACTTCTTTGATTATCATTATTTGAGTTTCTTATTCTTATTTTATTTTTTTCTTTCATTCCTTAGTGTAAAGAAAATAATTTAAAACTATTTTTTTGGCTATATTATAATTTAAAACTATTTTTTCGGCAATATTGTAATTTAGTTTTGTATTTGATAAAAAAAATTGGATCATCTATAATAAATTTACAAGAATATTAGTGAAACATTAATAAATTTGACCATCAAAATAATAAATCTAAATTAGTCATCGAAACAAAAAAAAGTAAAAAAAATATTCCCTCCATTTAAAAAAGAATGACCTATTTTGACTTGGAACGGAGTTTAAGAAAAGAAAGAAGGCTTTTTAATCTTGTGTTTCTAAATTAAAGTTATGTCAGATATATCAAAATGTCCTTTAATCTTGTGGCCTTAAACATGTCACATGGAAAGTTGAAGTTTAAGTGTTGACAAAAAAAGAAAGGGTCATTCTTTTTTAAACAGACTAAAAAGAAAACTAGACCCTTCTTTTTTAAACAGAGGGAGTAATAAGTTTGAGGAGGATTAAGTATACCCATATGAGATTATATATTTTTTTCTTAAAGAAAATGTTTAAAAAATTAAATTAAAATTAAAATTTTCAATTTCGTTAGAGGAAAAGGGTATATGCGAGTCATTTGTATAACATTAGAGGTATATAAAAGCAACTTTTATAACGAGTGGTATATCAGCTCTAAATGAATATATCAAGTCTTTTTACCTAAGATATAAGATACTTAAAAGTACTTTTTTACTTTATCAAAACTAATTAAAAGATATTTTGGCTTACAAATAGGCTCTCCCCTACCTTTATATATTTTGTCTCTTCTTGGAGCCAACTATTATGGGGTTCCATACCTTCCTTGGTTGGGACGTTAGGACTCCGTGGAGTAGTGGAATTATTCCACCATTCTCTTTCAACCATCTTTATTCCTCCAACTTAGTAGTAATTGTTTTTCCAGTTAAACCTATTACTTAGTCCACCGTGAAAAACTTTTTTATTATTAGTAAAAATGAAGTCAGAATTTGCAAATATTAATTTGACCGTGAAATTCATTTGGATGTCAGCAAAATATTTAAATACTAATCAGGATATATATAACAAGTGAAATTTGAATTATACTTTCAAATTTTCAAACTTTCATGAGTGAAACTAATGAAAACACCTCTAAATTTGACATGAATTTGAGTGGGTGGGTTTATTTAGTGTGAGTAGGTTCAAGTCGGTGAATATGAGTTTTGTTAAGGTTTCATGTAAATCCCAAATAACAACATTAGTTTTGTAACACTCCAAAAATGTCTAAGCTAAGACCCGAATAATTCTATAACACCTCGCAACTCTATTCTTAAAATTTGAATTGTTCGTGTAACACGTCGAACTTTAAGAAGGCTAAAGAGGGCCAGGCAAGTCCACGAGCCCAAAATGGACCATGGACCCTTCACGGAATCCTAAATGGTTCATTTAGGGGTCCACTGCCCGTTTAGGGCAAGGTAC
This sequence comes from Solanum tuberosum, assembly GCF_000226075.1. NCBI lineage: Eukaryota > Viridiplantae > Streptophyta > Magnoliopsida > Solanales > Solanaceae > Solanum > Solanum tuberosum. The sequence goes on along the minus strand of NW_006239410.1, from coordinate 41,752 downwards.
CCAACCGTCCAGGGCTGCCAAGTGGTGAGTCACCTGAACAGGACCCTAGACTGTTCATGGTGACTTGTATGGTCTTCATACAACCATCTCTCTCAGCACATAATGAATTAGGTGGCCCATGACCTATCAAATTGAAGGTCTTTGAGTCTTATTTCCAACATGTAATGATCTGAACTGTCGTTATTTAGGAAATGAAAAACGTCAGGAAAATTGGACCACCCTGCCCGCCAGAGTGGGACATACGCTGCTAGGGCGGCAGCGCTCTAGCAGGATAAGTTGGCGCCAGAGCGGGATGGGTGAGACAGAATGTAAATAACGCGTAGTCTGATTTTTTCATTTTTCCTAAAACACCAAAAGGAGTAGAAACCCTCAAAAAGCTGCTCTAAGCTTGGGAAGGAAGGAGAAAGAGATTTCTAGCGTAAGGAGGTCGATGCATTGCGGAATTCTGATCAAGATCCACTGTTCTGTATTGGAACTATAATCCCCTGCGAATGCTTGGCGCCCAGGTAGGCTAGGTTTATTTAATTGAGTAGTTGGAAACCTGTAATTCAATGCGTGTAGGCTAGGTTTATTCAATTGAGTAGTTGTAAACCTGTAATTCAATGTGTAGTATAGAGGAATTGATGGTAGAATTCATGTGTAGACTTTCTTGCACCAAAGAAGAGACAATTGTACATGTATTTCTAAGTATTACGTCAGACGTATACCGTAGGGGAAAACCCTAGCTCATGAAATAGGGTTTAGGGATGGCTTAATTCCAAATAGTGTGATGTATGTCGATTGTTTGCTTATTAGTATGTATGTGCGAATGCGAAGCATGAAAAGTGGGAATGAACCTAATGAATTGATTATGAACAATGCATGCCATGAACTTGAGTACTTGACTATATGATGTGAGTATTGTACGTTATGAATGTGATTGTGCTTGTGTTTTGTGCTAATTGGATCGGGTGTCACGTACCGACACACTAATATTGCATTGGATCAGATGTCACGTACCAACATACATATTGGATCGAGTGTCACGTACCGACACACTAGCATTGTATTTAATCGGATGTCACATACCGACATATATATTGGAATGGGTGTCACGATCTGGCACACTAACAGTCTGGGTATGAGTTTCATGAGAGGATCATTGACTTGTCCTATATGCGTATTATTGAGAATGTGGAATTGTACATTTCTCCTGAAATGATAACTGGATTTTGCATTATATATAGATATATGTGTGGGTGCGGTGTTGTAAGTTAATTGGGTATATCTATTTGTGTAATGAATGGTGAATGGTTAGGTCCAGATCGTAATGTGGTGTGGTAACTGGGGACCAAGGGTCCCAGTGTTATCATTGTTATTTAGAAGGTGGTGACAAATGTGTGTACTATTGTTAAGGATTGGGGTGATGCTATGTCGTCTTCATTAATAGTTAAGTATTACCCTGATGAGGGATTAGCATTGAAACGGTTAACAGACTTGATAAAACGTACTAAGGAGTCAAGGATTGAGTGGTGATGTAAAAAGAGTAAGGGGTTAGAGTCAAGTATACTAGTATGATTTTAGTACCCCAGGTATGGTAAGGATAGGAAAATATAAAGGTGGAGGAATGAATAGTCTTATTGCATATTTTCACTGGTCGATTTCTTATATTATGCGGTGGGTATCGGGTTTACTGATGATGCCTACCAGTACATGTGTTTGTATTGATACTACTCTTGCTATGTCTTTTTGGACATAGTCTGGATGCAGGATTGGTGATGTCAAGTGTTAATTATGGTATGCCTTGAAATCTTAGTAGTTTTTGTATCTGTTTAGACTAGATCCCTGGGTGTTAATTACTTTACAAGTCCTAACTCGAAATAGTTTTAAACTCTTATTTTATGAAATCTCCATGAACTTGTTTTTTTTCTTAGTTTTCTTAATCTTCTGCATGATTTTCATGTTTTGGGAATCGAGGGTTCTCTTACTTAGGTGTTAGAGTAGGTGCTCGCACAGTCCGGTGGATTGGGTTGTGACACAATACCACTAAATTTGCCTCATTTAGATTTAGGAGTAAAATGTTATGTCCATTTTAGTAAGGCCTTGTCAGACACTCGAACATTAGAGCAAGGTTCCAAGAGGAGAAAAGCTAGGGTTTCGAACGTTCTTTGAGTTTCGCTGATTTCACCAAGAACTTCATTCTTCTAGGTATGTAAGGCTATATATAAATAGTGTTGGACTAGTTCGTCCTCACGCCCTACATCTACTTTCAAATAAGTAAAAGAGTAATCTAGGGTTCTATCCTTAGATTTGAGTATTCTTGAGATGAGTTCATGTTGAGTTCTAAGTTCTTGAGTGACTGATTATTGAGTTACTATATCTTGCATTAAGATTCTTGAGTTGATTGTTCATGTCTATTTTTCAACATGAACCCTGTTTTCTGAGTATTCATTGAGTTCTTATTGGGAATCTTTTAAACAAAACATAATTGTTTAAACTGATTTATAAGTATTCATGTTTCATTTTCACATGAAGAAGAGTATTTTTTTTAGAAAAGTTAAAAGAGTTTTCAGAAAAATTGAGTACAGAGCAGTTACCTCTTAAAGAGGCCCCTTTTAGAGTAATTATCTTAACCTAGAATATATTTTTACATTGAGCAAAGAGAAACCTTGTTTTCTAAATGGGCAATGAGTTTCAAAGATACTTCGGAGCAGTTACCTCTTTTAAAAGGGTAGTTTGAGCAATTATCTTAAACCTGAGAAAGAGTATACTTTTGTACATTTGAGCAAGAGTATATATTATGGGGAGTAATACTGAGCACCGATATGGGGGAGAGTACAGACAAGTCACAACTCCCATAAACCATATCTTGCCAACGTGGGTATACATGATCATATTATTTTAGATGAATCCTTAGTGCCTTCGGGCAGAGCTTGGTGTATCCACTTAGGTGAGAGGTTCGATATTCCGGCACAATATAGGACAGTTCTAGCAGCGTGGATAAGACGTTGTATCATCACATACCTCGTAGTGATGGTTGCCGGTTAGAAATCTCCCAATAGAGTTAAAGTGTATTTTAATATATCACTTATTATGTTGAGTTCAGAGATGAGTGAGTATTTTGTAAAGCTTTAAATGATTTAACTCATTTATTTCTTTACATTCATCTTGATTATAGTTATTATCTATTGCAGTCCTTTCATTTAGTTATTTCGCTTTGGCTATATTACATACTCGTACATTCAAATAATCAAATGTACAGATGTCATTCGACCTGCATCTTTTTATAATGCAGATACATGTGTTCATGATTATCAACAGGCGCTTCGTTGAGATCACTCTACACTCCAGCTAGCTTTTGGTGAGCCTCCTTGTATTCCGGAGGACTTCGCATTTACTTTCTAGATAGTAGTTTTGAGATGTAATGGGTCTTCTCCCAACATCCTTCCTTAATGATAAAGGCTTATAGATAGACAGAGTCGAGCTGTCTCTCAGTATTATTTTCTTTTTATTTGTTTTACAAAGTATAAGTATTGCTATTTTGTATTTTTCAGACTATGAGTTGAGTATTTGAGTTTAACGGATTTAATTCTTTTTTTAAGCCTAATATTGCTTGAGTTAGTTTTCCGCTTGTTGTCAGTCAGGATGAGGGTTTGTTGGAGACTACCAATGATTATCGAGTGCTGGTCACATCCAGGATATAGGCTCGGGTCGTGACATACTCTAAAAATTAACCTACAGTAACAAAAAAAAATACATAAAATAAATTTGCCAATATTATACTAAAATTGACCCTTCTACATATCAAAACAAAAATTTCATGTAACAGACCCAGCAAAATAAACTAACTCATAGTAATTTTTACAACCCCAAAAAACCCTTGTGGGATTGTCAATTATCCGATCATGAAATTCTCAACATTAACATAAATTCCCATCTACAAGTAGTCAAGAAAATTGAAACTAAGAAATTAAGCAATTAAATAAGAATGGTCTAAGAGAAAAAGTGAGGTCAAACTTGAATGGAGGAAAACTTAGATAGGGTAGAAAGGGATTGATGTAGGCCATGGGTGATACTAAGAACAAAGGAAAATGCAAAAAATGGGATACTTTAGCCATTAGTATACATATATATGATGCATAATCCAGAAGCAAAATAATAATTTGTGCCAAATTTGAAGGTATTTTCACCACTTATTGAAACTATCCCACTGACATCACCGGCAACATTCTTCTTTATGGTTGTTTAATTCACTCTAGTTCGTTCACTCACTATAACAAAAACAACTTTTAGCAGCAATAAATAAATACATTAATAAAGAGTGCTAAAGCTTTTACCCGCATTAGTTAAGTGTCATTAGATCCAATGTCGCTAAAGAATTTAGCGAAATATACAAAGAGTGCTAATTGCCGCTAAAAATACATATTTAGCGGCAATTGAGCTATTACTGTTAATTCATTGCCGCTAAAAATCATTTCTGATGTAGTGACTTAATTCAACTATTGTTATTTAACCCTTTGTTTATCATTTAACCTCTAATATAACACTATATTTATTAAGCAAGTATTAATTCATCACAATCTAGTTATTTGATTATTACAATTCATGAGTTCTTAAACCACCTGCACAAATTCAATCATATCGATTTAAGGGTATACAGTTTGGCGCTCATCGTGGGGATTGGACAAGTGTTGTATTGATTAATCTTCTTATTCAACTTTTTTCTAACTTGTTTGAATTTGTTTTACAAGGAAAAATCATCATAGTTATGGCCAACAATTACAAGCAGTTCAACATCAATCAAGGCAATGACAACTTGTCCCTAAACAAAAGTTAGCTACTTTTCAGCCCTCAGAGAGAACTCTCTTTTGTCAATTGGCATTACTAAGATACTAGAACAACAACTTCACAGAACTTCGTAAGAAAGAACAAAGTATAGAGTATATATTCAAAGTCTGAAAGTTAAAACCAATAAAGAAAATATAATATGAAATAGATCAAAAACAATATAGAAAATATTTTTTTCTCAAAGAAGAAAATCGAGTCTACTTAATATACAATATGTCCTTAAAGAAACTATTTTCATCAAGTACTTGAAGTTAATGAAATATATTCTCCCAGGATAGAGCGATCTTACTCACCGGTGTGTTGATACCGAAAACCACGATATCAGTGAATCACTCAAAGGCAGTCTAGTACACTAGAATTTGTGTCCGCAGAATAAGAAGAATTTTAGAAAATTCATTGTTGAAAAATAAGAAGAAGAAAACCTCTATCCGTAGGCATCAAAGGGTAGTGTGACATGTGTTTATTTTGCCTTATTGAAAAAGTCACCTTGTTTTTGAAAAGTCACAACCCTTCGAGAAAGTAACAATCTTTCTGAAAAGTTACAACCCTTTTGAAAAGTCACACACACCAAAATTGTTGTGTGTAGTGTCTACTATAATTAAACTAGATCGGTGATGGCCCGTGCTAAGCACGGACCCAACATTCTTGAATTTTCATGTAATCTTTCTAAGGTTATAAACTATAATACAACATCAACAATTAACTCATTATTGATTTTCTCGTATCATAAGATTAGTTTACAGAGTTATCAATGTTTACAAGTCTACTTTTGGAAAATATGATTAATCAAGTCGACTCTTTTCCCATACATCTAGAAAGAGATGAATCCGATCTTTGAAGGTATCCAGAATCACCATGGAATTACATGGTTTCTCCTCCATTCTCCTTTTTATTTCTTCTGCTGAGCCACCTAGAAGTTAGGCAGGGAATATGTAGCCACATCAAAGTTTTTTCCTCTTTTATCCCCAAATGTTAATTCAATGTGATCGATAATACAGTTTATGAAGCAGTTGAGATGATAATACGAAATGAACATGAGTTCATACATCACAAAATATGAAGATCGATAATACCATTCTAGCACTAAAATTCAAGTAACAGTAATAAAACATCCAAATAATGAGAGTTAAAAGAATCAAATCTGGAAGCTGCGTACGAAGCACATTATTTCTATTTGTTGGTAATAGACTTTCAGAATTAGCCCTATCATCCAACAAATTTGTTAGGCTTGTTTTTTCTCCATCAATTGATATCAAGAGAACAAAAGGCCTTTGGCATTCAATTTTATCAACTTTTTACTTTTATCATAAAATTCATGAATCATGTCTTGAAAGTTTTGAAATAATAAGTCTTACGATTTATCATCTGCTTGTTTTCTGCATTTTTGCTTTAAAGGTGATAAGTTTTTCCACAACATAAAACAATAGATCCACTAAGTTGATGGCATACATATTCCTGTCTTTTGAGTATATACTTTTTTGTGAGCTCTGCTGAAGTCTTACCCCACACTTTCCCGGTAAGAAGAAATATGGAGAGTCCGTGTACTCAGAAATTCTGTGTAGAATTTCCCACCATCAATCATTATTAGCATTAAAATAGACTCGAGACACCATACAAGAAAAAAAAAAATCAGAAATATTCTATGCAGACTCATCACCATTTCAAAGCATCCAATATTATTCATATGCATGAAGTGATTTCTGTTAAATAACAACAATAATCTAATTGAAATATAGCAATAATCAAACAAAAATGACTTTAGATTACCTTCTCCTCAGCTTATATACTTTCAAATTACCTCTCTCTCTCTCTGGTAAAAATTAACACATACTCCCTCCGTCCCTATTTACTTGTCCATATTTCCTTTTTTGGTTGTCCCTATTTAGTTGTCCATTTTGACAAATCAAGAAAGGACAACAAATTTTTTCCTATTATACCCTTATTTACACTTCTTGAAAATTGTAAAAGTGTATGTTGTTTCCCTCCAATTTATTTCACTTGAATTCAAATAAGTGATTGTAATTTTGAAGTGAAAAGTTGTCATAAGGGTAAAATTGTAACTTCACTGTGCTAATCATTGTTGCCTTAATCTGTGTGCCATTTCTAAAGTGGACAACTAAAAAGGGACGGAGGGAGTACTTAACAAAGCATACTAAACACGTGGTCAACAAAATTAAACGTGCTTACATTTCTTGCCTTGAGGTTAGATAGATATTTTCGTGGACCCCTTTGCTTTAACTATTTAGGCTTCTATACACTGTTTTTCTTTTATAATTGTGGGTCCAGTGTACAACCTTTTGGGTTTTCACAATCAAATAAATTAAAGCTAATCTTTATTACCAATAATTAAAAGGTAATAACTTGGCAAAAGAAAAGGCATACATTTAGCGGACTATTTGACCGAACACCTTCGTGAAATTCAGCCAGGCTGGATCTGCCCAATAAAAAAAATTCAAATGTGAACTTGAAAAAAGATTATTACCTGCTTTTTTATATTTGTTCCTTTTTAGTATAATCTTCCGAGCAGGTTTATCAATTACCCGTTAGTAAAGAGGCAGAATATAAAAACACCGACGAAAAATTCATTGACGTAGCACAGCCAATGCACGCTTAAACTTGTATAAAATTGAACAAACAGACACAATCGTCCTACATGACACCCTAATGACAATTTTGTATTCTACCTAACATCCTATGTGTATTATGTCATATGGGACACGTGTGTTTACTTATTCAATTTTATACAAGCTTAAGTGCCTACTTTTGCACACTCAAAGTTGGAGGGCATAGTTGTCCGCTGAAGCTAAGTTAAGGGTCATGTTTATGTATTACGCCAACATATTATCGTAGATGTAAATTCATAATTATAGTAAGATTTCTCTACGACAATCATCGTCCATTACAACGTTTATTTTATTGTAATAGTCGTGTCTTCTGTAATACCAATCTGTCATGTTATGCTATATTTTATGTTCTCTATAATATTATTTTGTTCCAATAATTAAAAAGGCATATACATAAATATGTCTTTTTAATTTGACTTAAACTAATATTATACTCTTTAACTTTGAACGTGCACAAATAGACGCAATCTCAATTGCTCACACATGGAAATAAAATAGCCTTTAGGTGTTAATACTCACACATGGAAATAAAATAGCCTTTAGGTGTTAATACCCAATCAAATTGGGCCACAAAGGGTCAAAACTTCTAAGGCCTCATAGTATAACTTGAAATGCTTTTGGTACCACTTTCTAAACCTGTGTTAGTCCAACACAAGTCCCACTTCTATATAAGGGTAATGCAATAATTTGTAAATGGATGAAACAATAAGAAAACAGTCAAAGAGTGTATTACTAATTATGATTTTTTATGTAGGTATTATATTTATAATATATACGTATCAAACCAAAGGGTAAACAATAAGAAACCAGTCAAAGAGTGTATTACTAATTATGATTTATTATGTAGGTATTATAATTATAATATTATATGTATCAAACCAAAGGTCCTTGAGGGTTATGATATGGGATGGCCCAAAGTTAGGTTGGCATATTAAATTGAGTTGGGGATATCTATATGTGAAACCTAGAAATTGAGTTGCCAAAATGGATGTTGTTCCCTTTCATTGTTGGCATTTACTTAAGAGGGATTCATTGAGGTGTAGGGACATCAATAACATACTATCTAGCGCCCAACGCCGTGTCTTAGTTGTTAAGATGAAGGGTTGCACTTTCCTACTCGATGATATCGATATGAAACTTGTTTGTATTCTTTCTTTATAATGTCTCTCTCCTCCCCTTTCTCTCCGATCTCTCTTCATTTCTATTTCCTCTTCTTGCTCCCGGGGCTCTCCTTCTCTCCCCTCTTTCGATTTATGATGTGTATCAGTGCATATTTTGATACCAAAAATATACATATTTATGTACAGATATATTAAGGGAAAATTATATAACTAAGCTAACATTAAATAAGTAATTATGCTACATGACTATAGTTTTAATTAATTATATAAAAGGGTTATTGTTTAAGAAAATTGTTATGATGGGTCCCACATTTTTATATTTGATCGTGTATATTCTCATTTCTTCATCTATACAAATCTTTTCTCTCTCTCTACACACACACACACACACACATATATATATATATATAACCCATCACTTAATTGACTCCTTAATTCTCTCATTCTCTCATGAATCACTTAGCCGGTTCAAATTTGAAAATTTGAAAATTTTGAATCAACTCTCATGATCTTGCAAAATCATGTAATCTTAATTTAGTTTTTTTTAAAAAAAATTAATCAGATTTTTATTTTTGTTTGTACTTATATAATTTTCTCTAGTTTCCTAAAAGAAATTTCATAGTTCCACAATCAAATCTCGACTCCTTGGGTACAATCATTCTAATTATGGAGGAACAATCTCCATCAAAGAGAATCACTAGAGGTACATTTGCATGCAACAAATTTGGTTGGAAATTCATCTTTTTCGTTGGGTATAACTCAACATTTTGAAGCAATTGCAGGCTCTATTGTGAAATCTGAAGATATTGATTCTTCAAACATTGCAAAGAAGGAGATTAATTATTAGATCTATGTTTCTCAATGACACCATTAATACTGGTTAAAATCTCCAAAGAAAGAAAGAGAAGAGAAAAAAAGAGTTAATTATTCCGATTTGACGATTCCAGTAAAAAAAAAGCTACAAGAATCATCTTCTAGTAAAAAACAAAAACAATTGTGGAAGATGATTATGTTGCAATGGACCAACGGGAAACAGATGATTTTGAGGTATAGTCCTATTTTCGCTTCTTTCTTTTGTATATCGATAATTTAAGTTGTATATGACATAATAAATGAATTGTAATTGGGAGACGCAACATTCGTATATATTACATAAGTATTAATCAGTTTTGTTATTGTTCATAGTTATACAGGTCCAATTGACATTTACAAAACTGATACAAGTAATCAAAAATTACCCAATTATATTCATTTGTTAACTTAAAATATACAATTAATTATATAAAATCTATCTAATATACAAAACAAACATTAACATATACAAACTTATACAAGTAATCGAAAATTGTTCAATTATATACACTTCTTGACTTAAAATATATAACAACTTGAATAAAATCTATCTAATATACAAATCAAACAACGACATATACAAACTGATAAAAGTAATTGAAAATTACTCAATTATATACATTTGTTGACTTAAAATATATAACTTGTATAAATTCTATCTAATATACAAATCAAACAATAACATATACAAAACTGAAGTAAGGAAAATTTTCATAAATCACAATATATTTAGAAAAAGATCACCCACAACTTGTATAAAATCTATCTAATATACAAATCAAATCTGTAGCAATACAAACTGATACAAGTAATCGAATATTACTCAATTATATACAATATGTTTAGACAAATTAAACAAGAATTCACCGAGAAATATATGAAATACATATACATAGAAGAATATACAACTCGTAATGGATAGATTGTTGTGTTTATCTTTTCGTTGTTTGAGTCACACAAAAATTAATTATTTTCGTTCTAATACTGAAGAAGCTTTGATTGAATGAAAACAATGAATACTCTACGTTTCCTCAAGATGAAGAAGACTTATTTTGGTAAAGTATTCTAATTAAACTAAATGACCTTTATTTAAGGAAATATTTTTCTTAATTACCGCATAATCAGTTAAATATAATTAAATAAGATTTTTGTATAATTGCTTATAAAAAGGACAAATTATACAAATCAAAATCATAATAGCTATTTAAACTATATCTATGATGCGCAAATAGACAAACTATAATTAAGGAGACCTATTATGTTTTCCGTTGTAGCTATTTATGAAGATTTTCCATATATTAATGGATGTATTTGTGCATATTTTGATACTACATAAGGAAAAAGTATAAATATACCCCATAACTATCATAAATGATATGTCAATATCTTCTGTTATACTTTAAAGTTATATATACTCTTACCATCAATTATTTGGGTTGTATATACCGTTAAGGCTAATAAATTGACACGTGACATCATCTAAATAATTTTACCCAAAATTATTTTAATTTTTTACCCATAAAATAAAAATTCATCCATCTACCACAATCTAACTCACCCATGACCCATATATCTTATACAGCTTGCCAGAGAGAGGCAGAATGGAACGTAAAGAGGTCCACGACCAACATGTATGAATGAGAAGTCATAACATGTACTAGTCACAATAAGATCAAGATTATATATATTTTTTAAATTGAGATGGGAGAAGTCAAAGTACTTGGCAAAATAGTCAAAGTGCACTTGAATAGTGAACCAAATCAAAAGCAAGAAAGACCAAACCACCCAAATCAAGCAAAATAGACTAAATTGAAAGAGCGAAATTGAACCGAATACAGATCTCACACTTTTGATTATAATAACAAAACAAACCCACGATATTGGAAAAGATTATTCTTATGTTGGATTAGACTCTAAGTATGTTAAATCAGGAACTAAAACAAGGTGGAGGGGGAGAGGGGGACCTCATAAGGCTTGGTAGAGGGTCAAAACCCCTCTTCTTAAGCTTTTGTCTTGGAGAGGACCAAGAGTGTCATGAACAACTGTGATTTTCATTGAAATTATCATAAATGTTGGTCGTGTAGTGTCAAAACAATGCTAAATCTCTTCAAAAGTCGTTGTAATTAGTTGAGTCGATCTAGAACCACAAAATAACATTGATTAGTTTGAAGTGAAAGAGAAGAAGACGATGTAGTGGGGCTTTTAGTCGTTTAAATTTAGGTTAGGTGTTTAAAATCCAGATGGGTTAGATTGTAGTAGATGAGTGAGTTTTAATATATGGGTAAAATTTAAAATAGTTTTGGGTATAACTATTAAGATGATGTCATTTGTAGTCTGTTAGCCTTGAGGATATACACAATCCAAGAAATTCATGGTAAAGGTATATATAATCTTAAAGTATAATGGAGGATATTTACATATTATTTATGATAGTTCATGGGTATATTTATATTATTTTGTACTATATATGTATATTTGATATCAAATATATGTATTTATACAGAAATAAAATAAATATTTGATATCAGATACACTGATGAAATTGATATCAAATATACGAGATGCTATTGATATCAGATACATTGGATGAAATTGATTTTGAATACTGATATATGAAATTGATACTGAATATAAAAATGTGTAAAATTCAGATATATTATGATAAATCTCTCTCTATATATATATATATCGGCAAAGGCTCAAATATACCCATGTACTATAGGAAATAGTTTAAATATACTCCTAGTTATATTTTTGGGCTAAATATACCGCTCCCGTTATATTTTCGGGCTAAATATATCCTTATAACTAACAGAGGACACATGGACAACTGAGATTAAATGAAATGTTCAATTTAAAACAAATCAAATTCGGATATAACCCGCCCCACCCCAATAATTTAACCCGGCCTAATTATAACATTGACTTACCCACGTCATCCTCTTATCAATGAACTCCAGGAAAGGATGGCTACAGTGCAACCTTTAGTCGAATCCCAGCTTGTAGGCTGATACAAATTAATTTTTCGAAGAATGTGAATCCAGATATCTAAATAAAAAAGTGATCCTAACTTATCATGCATTGTCCTTCTCTACATATTTTTGAATTTCATTCGATTTTCAGCTAAGCATGCAAACTCACACACAAATTCACATATAGGAGTAACACAGTAGTATCTTGAGATCCAAAGGATAAAATAGAATATGAAAAGGGAAAGTGACTAGTGCAGTAACATATTTGAGGGAATTTGGTTTTAACCTAAGAGATTTCTGGTTGATCTATCATTTTATTTCTTCTTGCTCAAAATTGTCGTCAGTAGTAGCTGTGAGGAGATAAAATATAAATTGAGTGGGTCAATGTTATAATTAGGTCGGGTTAAATTATTGGGGTGGGGTGGGGATTATATCCGAATTTGATTTATTTTAAATTGAACATTTCATTTAATCTTAGTTGTCCACGTGTCCACTGTTAGTCATAAGGGTATATTTAGCCCGAAAGTATAACTAGGGGTATATTTAAACTATTTCCTATAGTACAGGGGTATATTTGACCCTTTGCCATATATACAAATCATGTTTGGATACAATATATCTGAAACAAATTACACCTAATTTGACACGCAAATATCTGAAATACATTTATTTGTCTCATTAGATACATGTTTCTAAAACAACATTTTTTTGATAAAAAAATATAATTAGAAAAATTATTGTTTTGACATGTAATTAGCACCACTAATAGTGTGCTTGTTTTCTAAATTGTGCATTATAGAAAACTATTAATTCAAAATAAATGTTATAACTAAAGTTTCATTTAATTCCAAATCCCAGTAAACTTCTTGCCATTCGCCTCTCTCCCATCTCTCTGGAATCTCACTTGCCACTGTCCTTTTTTTCAGTCATCTCTCTCTCGCCTCTCTCCCTTTATACAAACACAAATGTATAATTTGTGTATGTATTTCAATAAAGCGAGAAAGAATGTATATACAAATACAAATACATATCTCTCCGTCCTATACACTTATAATTAGACAAATACAAATCTTCCCCTTTCATTTCTCTTTTGTCTTTCTCTCTCGCTTTATACAAACACAAATTATACAAGATACAATGTATAATTTGTGTTTGTATAAAATGAGAGAGAGATTTGATATACAAATACAAATATTTTAACTCGATTCAATTGTATACAAATTCAAATTTTATGCAGATATACAAACACGTTCATTGACACATATACCTAGTAGTTACATATATAAAATTATCTAACCAATATACATATACAATTCACCTCTCTCCACTCTCTGCCCTCTCTCGCTCGCCTCTCTCCTCTCTCTCTCCCAATTTGGCTCGCCACTCTAGCCTAACACAGAGAACATATACATATACAAACACATTTTTCATAGACAAATTAGCGCCCGATTTATACAAATTGCCGCGATTTATACAAATCAGGTGAATCATAGCAAGCATAATTTGGCTATGGAGCACAAATAATAAAATCGTAATCATAAAACGCTAATATGCTTTTTATTTTTGCTATTCTTAAAATTTACTACTATTTCAAAATTTCTTTTCTTTTTATTGTTTTTAAAAAAAAAAAAATTCTGAGATAATAACTATGTAACCATACAAGAAATTAAACTCCCATAATAAATAAAAAAGAATGAATATCCTTACTAGAGATAAATATATATGCCCCCTCCCGGCTCCCTTGTGATGTCCCTGATCCCTCTTTGTGGACCAACTAATATACATAAATGTCCAATTATCCTAGGAGTTAATATCTTAGATGGTCACTCAACTAATAGTTCTTTTCACATTAAATCACTCAATTTTCATTTTTAACCATAAAGTCACTCAATTATGAATTTTTTTCATAGAAAGTCACTCAACTAAAGATTCTCATCATAGAGAGTTACTCAACTTTCTTTTTTAATTATAAAGTCACTTAACTATGAATATTTTACGTACAAAGTCATTCAAGTATTGCTATTTTGCTTAGAAAGTCTCACAACAAATTTAACTATTTTTTAAAATTAAATTTTGTTAAAAAATGCATTTTTTGTTTAAATACAATTTTGGTTTAAATAAGTTTTTAAAAAACAATAAAATACTTATTTTAATAAACTTTATTAAAATACAAATTATTTTAAACTAATAAAGCGAAATGTCATAAAAGTGAAGAAGAATATGGACACAGAATCAGTATTGTAGAACTTGATTGACATAAAGCGGATATTATCCATCCTATAAGGCCATGCATCTGCCGTAAGTCGCAATATGGATCAAAGACGATAAAAACAATTAGTTTAAAATAATTTGTATTTTAATAAATAATTAAAATGAGTATCTTACTTATTTTTAAGAAATTAGTTTAAAATAAAAATTGTCTTTTAATAAAATTTAATAAAATAATTAAAATGAGTATCTTATTATTATTTTAAAAAAACATAATTTACAAAAAAAATTATATTTCAATAAAATTTAATGAAAAAATCATTTAAATTGTTTGGATGACTTTCTAAATGAAATATCAAAAGTTAAGTGACTTTGTAGATAAATTATTCATAGTTAAATGACTTCGAGGTTAAAAATGGAAGTTGAGTGACTTTCTGTGAAAATAACCTTTAGTTGAGTGACTTTCTATGAAAAAAATTCATAGTTGGGTAACTTTATGGTTGTAAAAGAAAGTTGAGTGACTTTCTGTGAAAAAAACTATTAGTTGAGTGACCCTATGAGATATTAACTCATTATCCTAGTTGCGGAGGTATAAGACGTATTTAAATTTTTCATCGATTTGATTTTTTTATATGTTTAATTTTTTTAATAACATATTCAGTATAATTTTATAAATAAAAATTTTAAAAATTGATACAGACGTATATATTGTTTCTATCGTGTGAAGATAGAAAAACAATTTGACAGACCCTCTGTTCAAATAATTAAACATATCAAAGAAAATTTGATAATTGCAACTTTTGCATATCAACATTATATATAATTACTCTCTTCTTTCTCTTTTACATACTTTAGTATTTCAAAAATATTTTTTACTTTTATTTGTCATTTTTTTTATATATCAAGAAAAAATAATTTATTTTTCTAGTTTTACCCTTAAATATTAGTTATTTAATCGCCGGATTATTTATCAAGATAAAAAATTATATATACATCAACTAATATAAATATTGTGATAAAATATTCATATTAATTATTATTTTTTAAAGAATACGTAAAGTCCAAAATTATTAAGTAAATATAAATGAAGGGAGTAATTAAGATGAGAAAATCACCAAATTAATATCGATTTTTGTGATATTGATAATTATTGACTCATTCATTATTAGTTACCTCATTTCATGTGTGTGCAAAATATAAAAATGACATTTGGGATTCATTATTAATTAGGAGACAACCACCTACTCATAATTTAATTTAATTGAATTATTTTGTCAAATATCACGAAGCACGTTCTCAAGTTAATGAATTCATTGGGCAACCAGAGAATCCATGACCCTTTTATTTTTTTTATTTTGTTTTCATTTCTTTGTTTGGTTTTTTTTTTCATGGTCAATTGCCTTAATATGGCATTGATAGTTCCTGGTCCTTAGTGACACTTTTTGTCTGATGCCTCCAAGTCCTATTATACTATTCCATCAGTTCAATTTATAATAATTAATATAAATATTTTATCATAATTGTCATATTAATTATATAAATTAATGTATAGTTTTATGTTTTCAAAATATTTGGGTATAAATAATTAAGTTTCGAAAATAGCTTCTCTATCTCTACGAGGTAGTGATAAGATCTGCATATATTATATCCTCTTCAAACCTCACTTGTGCGATTTTATATTGGTAAAATAAAATTTAAAAAGAAATCTTTTTTATGTATGCTAAAAGTAACATAAAATTTAAAATATATTTTTAAAATAATGAATAAATAAAAATAAACGGAGCAAGTAAATGTACACAAGATTGTGGGAAAGGGGGAAAAGAGTCTTTGACACAATTTAGCACATCGATCTTGTCAAAAATACTTTTTTTTTAGTTTATATTATATGTTGTTTTTACATCGGTACACCTTTAAGAACATTCATTTTTAAAAGTTTTATTTTGGTAGGAAGATTTTATCATAATATTCATATTAATTGGTATTTAATATTAGGTCTTAAAAAATAATTTGAGGAATAAGTGATTATTGCTAAGAATATCATAGGAAAAACTATTTTTTTTTATATATTAAAAGTTACAAGTAAAAATAAAAATCTATATTAAAATATTGAACATGTAAAAATGAAATAGAGGAAGTAAAATGTGTTTCCACAAATTTACCCTCAATTGTTGTAAAATGAGAGCAAAATATAATAATACTAAACAAGTAAGGAAGACAAATTGTGATGGAAAGTATAGAGGAGAGAGTATTCTTTTATCTCGTCAAGCGTGTATTTCTTAAGGGTGAAGAAGACCCTTTTATAAGAGGTAGAAATCATCCGTTTACTACCTTAACCAAAATACGTTAGTAATCTTTAATTCTTACATTAGATTAATACATGCATTACGTTAGGTTGATGAAAAGAAACATCCATATTAAATGGATTTGTAACACTCCCCGTGGATGTTTATAGATAATGTGTCTCGTTAAAACCTTACTAGGAAAAACCCAGTGGAAAAAATCCTAGTGAAGGAAAAAGAGTACACACATCTTGTAATACGCCTTGAGTGCTGCCTCATTAAAAACTTACCAGGAAAACCCAATGGGACAAAACCTTGGCTAAGGAAAAAAGAGTACAACGCGTATTTTACTCCCCTTGATGAAAAATTTATTTGATATCTTGGAGACGACGCATTCCAATATTATATCTTAGCTTCTCAAATGTTGACATTGGGAATGCCTTAGTGAATAAATCTGCAAGATTATCACTCGAACGAATATGTTGAACATTTATCTCACCATTTTGTTGAAGATCATGTGTGAAAAAAACTTAGGTGAAATATGTTTTGTTCGGTCTCCTTTAATATATCCTCCCTTTAATTGAGCTATGCAAGCAGCATTATCTTCATACAATATTGTTGGAATCTTTGTTTGCACAGAAAGACCGCATAATTGCAAAATGTGTTGAGTCATTGATCTTAACCATACACACTTACGACTGGCTTCATGAATGGCTATTATCTCTGCATGATTCGAAGAAGTAGCAACTATTGTTTGCTTCATCGAACGCTATGATATAGTTGTACCTCCATATGTGAATAAATAGCCTGTCTGAGATCTAGCTTTATGTGGGTCAGACAAATATCCCACATCTACATAACCGATCAATTCTGACTTGGATGCATTAGAATACAACAACTCCATATCAATTGTTCCTTGAAGATATCTGAATATATGTTTAACACATTTCCAATGTCTTCTTGTTGGACATGAGCTGAATCTCGCCAATAAACTAACTACGAAGCAAATATCTGGTCAGGTATTGTTGGCAAGGTACATTAGTGCCCCGATAGCACTGAGATATGGTGTTTCATCACCAAGAATCTCTTCATCCTTTTCTTGAGATCGAAATGGATCTTTATTTATATCAAGAGATCTCACAACCATTGGGGTACTCAATGGGTGTGATTTATCCATGTAAAATCGCTTCAAAACCTTTTCAGTATATGTTGATTGATGGATAAATATTTCATTTGTCAAATGCTCAATCTGAAGGCCAAGACAAAATTTTGTCTTACCAAGATCTTTCATTTCAAATTCTTTCTTCAAACACTCAACAACTTTTGAAAGCTCTTTAGGAGTTCCAATGATGTTCAAGTCATCAACATAAACAGATATTATTACAAATTCAGATTTTGATCTTCATATAAAAATACAAGGACAAATAGGATCATTCTGATACCCTTCCTTTAACAAGTGAATCTAAGACGATTATACCACATTCGCCCTGATTGTTTCAATCCATATAAGGATTTTTGAAGCTTTATTGAACAACCTTCTTTTGAATTTTTATATGCTTCAGGTACTTTTAGTGCTTCAGGGATTTTCATAAAAATATTGTGGTCTAGTGAGCCATATAAATAGGCTGTGACAACATCCATTAGATGCATTTCAAGCTTTTCATGAACTATCATATTTATTAGATACCTGAAGGTAATTGCATCTACCACAGGAGAATATGTCTCCTCATAATCAATGTCAGGCCTTTGCGAAAAACCTTGTGCCACAAATCGTGCTTTATATCTTACGACTTTATCATTTTCATTGCGTTTTCGCACAAAACTCATTTGTACCCCACTGGCTTGACACCCTCAGGTGTTTGGACTATTGGTCCAAAAACTTCACGTTTTTCAAGTGAAGCCAAATTTTAAACAAGAAAGTTAAACAAGAGGAAAATGCAAGAATACTTAAACAAGAAAGTAAGGCAAAGTGTGATGGAAAGTATAAAGTTGAGAGCCTTATTTTAATCTCTTCAATTGTGTATTTCTTAAGGGTGAAGAAGACCCTTTTATAAGAGGTAGAAATCATTTGTTTACTACCTTAACCAAAATACGTTAGTAATCTTTAATTAGTATTCTTGCATTCTCCTCTTGTTTTGTAAAATGAGCGCCAAACACAATAATACTAAACAAGAAATGGAAGACAAATGCTAATAAGAAGTATAGAGTAGAGAGTATTCATATAAAGATTTTCTCATTCTCATTATTTTCAGGTACATGGACCTCCTCTTTGGTGTCATCATTTATTATGTCTCGAAGATCTTCATGAGCAATTGCCTCCATATTATGATCATCTTGATCATTTATTCCTTTCATTTTTCGAGGATTTTTATTCTTGGAACCAATTGGTCTACCATGTTTTAAGCGTGGTCCAGACTCATTTGCCTTAACATTTTGTCCTATCTGTACATCAACTCGAACTTGAGCATTAGCAGCTGAGATATATGATTTAGTAACCCGTGGAAGGTTAGTAAATGCATCCGACAATCGATTTGTAATATTCTGCAAATAAATTATCTTTTGAACTTCTTGCTCACATTGATTTGTTCGAGGGTCTAAATGAGACAGTGAAAGTGAATTTCAATTTATCTCATTTCCCAACTGCTTTTGTTCTCCCCCTAATGTTGGGTATACTGATTCATCAAAATGACAATCAGCAAACCTTGCCATAAATAAATCTCCAGTTCTAGGTTCCAAATATTTTATAATAGAACGAGATTCATACCCAACATATAT
>NW_006239410.1:19134-19774 GCF_000226075.1 Solanum tuberosum | reverse complement strand
AAAGATTTATGCAAGTCCTATTAGAGATGTTATAAACATATAAATGTATACCTGACTCTAAAAGAAAGTTGATTAACTTTTAGAAATTAATTTCGAATTAAGTAGGTCTCAGTTGGTTAGAGACTCGTGCTGATAACGTGTTGTAAAATGAGAGCAAAATATAATAATACTAAACAAGTAAGGAAGACAAATTGTGATAGAAAGTATAGAGGAGAGAGTATTCTTTTATCTCTTCAAGTGTGTATTTCTTAAGGGTGAAGAAGACCCTTTTATAAGAGGTAGAAATCATCCGTTTACTACCTTACCAAAATACGTTAGTAATCTTTAGTTCTTACATTAGATTAATACATGCATTACGTTAGGTTGATGAAAAGAAACATCCATATTAAATGGATTTGTAACATCAATTAAATAGTAAGTACCTATTTAATATAATTTTTTGGTTAGATAAAAACTTACTTATTTAAACAATAAAATAATATTGAAGAAAAGAATTAATGACGTTTCCAAAAGAGATTATTTTTTCCAATTTATATTTTCTATTTAACAAAGGTTCAACCTCATAGTTGAAACTCTTTTTTGTTATATTACTCTTATTTAGATTATTACTTTACTCTTATTTAGAAGTGAGAGTTGGAAA